>NC_063169.1:18879538-19179538 GCF_023159225.1 Perognathus longimembris pacificus | reverse complement strand
GTGCCTGCCTCGGATACACGAGGCCCTAGGTTCGATTCCCCAGCACCACATATACAGAAAACGGCCAGAAGCGGCGCTGTGGCTCAAGTGGCAGAGTGCTAGCCTTGAGCGGGAAGAAGCCAGGGACAGTGCTCAGGCCCTGAGTCCAAGGCCCAGGACTGGCCAAAAAAAAAAAAAAGTAACTCTTGATAGTAAGTGTTTGTATATGCTCTACCAGAGCAGATTTTTTGCTTACAATTTTTTTTCAGTACTGGAGTTTAAGTTTAAAAAGTTATATGAAATAATAATCCTCAAATCCAAAGAATTATGATTTGAAGCCAACCCTGTCAGGTGAGTCTGAAAAAAACCATCTCCAAAATAATCAACAAATGGCTAGGCTACAGATGTTGATAAAAATGGAGAAGCATGTGCAATGCTCTGAGTTCAAACTCTGGTACCAACCAAACATTATATAAGTCTACATATATAGGGCTGGGTGTTGAAATGCTTGACTAACGTGAGATATTCTTGATTTGATCCTAAGAACTACAAAAAACAAATACATACATATAGTTACATGTGTATATGTATACACATGTATTTATATGCATATTTGTTTCTGTAACTAAATATTCTTACTAAGTATGAACGTGTGTTTGTGTGTGTGTGTGTGTGTGTGTGTGTGTGTGTGTGTGTGTGTGTGTGTGTACCTCCTGGGGCTTGAACTCAGTGCATGGGTGCTGTCCCCTAGCATTTTTTGGTCAAGGCTGGTGTTCTGCAATTTGAGCTGCCCTTCTGGGTTTTTTGTTTTTTTTTTTTTTTTGGTTAATTGGAGAAAAGAATCTTAAGGTCTTTCCTGCTTCATCTGTTTTTGAATCACCATCCTCAATCTCAGCTCCCCTAGTTGCTAGAATTATACTAGTAAGCTACCTGCACTCGGCTGAATATGAGCTCTTAATGAATCTTTTTTAAGAGTATTATTTAAATTTACTTTGTTGCAGATAAAACTTTGATTTTTCGACATTAAGTTATGTCCATAATATCAAAAGACTTAGAAACCCTAAACTGATGTTGCTATGCTGCAAATAAGTATTATGATTGTTTAATTAGAAATATCTATGCAAAACAGTAGTTTTATCCTTCCTCCTTCCTTCCTTCTTCTCTCCCTTGCTAGCTCCTCTCCTTCCTCCAGGCCTCCCTTCTTTCCTTTCTTCCTTCATTTCTGTGTGTGTGAGTGTGTGTGTGTGTGTGTGTGTGTGTGTGTGTGTGTGTGTGTTTGCCAGTCCTGGGCCTTAAACTGAGGGCCTTAGCACTGTCCCTGGCTTCTTTTCGCTCAAGGCTAGCACTCTGCCACTTGAGCCACAGAGCCACTTCTGGGGATTTTCTGTATAGGTGGTGCTGAGGAATTGAACCCAGGGCTTCATGTATATGAGGCAAGCACTCTTGCCACTAGGCCATATTCCCAGCCCCCTTCCTTTATTTATTTCTTTCCTTTCTTCCTTCATTTCTTTCCTTCCTTCCTTCCTTCCTTCCTTCCTTCCTTTCTTTCTTTCGTTCTTTCTTTCTTTCTTTCTTTCTTTTTCTTTTCCTTCCTTTCTTCCTTCTTTCTTTGTTTCTTTCTTTCTCTCTCTTTCTCTTTCTTTTTTTCTCTCTCTTACTTTCTCTCTCTTTCTCTTTCTTTCTCTCTTTTTCTTTCTTTCTCTCTCTCTCTCCTTTCTTTCTTTCTTTCTTTCTTTCTTTCTTTCTTTCTTTCTTTCTTTCTTTCTTTTTCTTTCTTTCTTTCTTTCTTTCTTTCTTTCTTTCTTTCTTTGTCTTTTTCTTTCTTTCTTGATTCTGAGAATCAATCATAGGGCCTTGTATATGCTAAGAAAGTTCTCTACCATCAGACCATTGTCAGCCCCTGGTTTCTGTTCTTTACTCATAAGCAGAATGGAAAAATATCCGATTGTTTCTGAATTTTTTCTCTTTATAGATGGATTTATGAAAAAATTATGCAGTATTTTAGTTTTTAGATTGCTATTGTACATATAGGGATCAATATTAAAAAGTTCCACACCATACTACATAATTCTCCATGTCTGGCGAAAATAATATACACTGGGACTTGGTAGTGAAATCTCTTAAGAATGATTTATACGTTCACTTATTTTAAAAAAAAAACTTTTTCACATATAATAGAGACTTTTTGACTTTAAGGCCTGAAATCATAGTTACAACAGGGCTTATGTATACTGGTCAAGGCTGTTCCATTCTGATAATAAATAAGATGGAAGAATAGAGGAAATAAAGAAAAGAGATCAAGATTGTAATGGAATGGGAGAAAAGCATACAACAACTTTTCCTTTAGTATAAAATTGCTTCCTTTATCAATTTACATAAATATCACATTTGTATTCACCATGCATATTATTTTAGCATTAGAGTATATTAGGATCACTAATGCTTGATAACAAAATGTAGTTTGCTCTGGCTTCAAATCACATTTCATCAATTTTCTGAGAAAACAGGGCAATATGCACACCTTTCTGCGACACAGAAATGCTTTGGGCATCATAGCTGTGGATTGAAAGGCTGTTGGTTCCAGACACTGGTGGCTCCCATTTGTAATCCTAGCTACTCAGTAGACTGAGATCTGAGGATCATAGTGCAAAGCCAGCCCAGACAGTAAAGCCTGAGAAACTCCTATCTCCAATTTACCACTAGAAATACTGGAAGTTGAGCTGTGGCGCAGGTGGTAGAGACTAGCCAAATTACAAAAGTGCAAAGACACTCTCCAGGTGCTGAATTCAAGCCCCACGACCTGCAACAAAATAAAATAAAAGGCAGCTTATAGGAAGCCACTTCTACTGGATAGTTGATATTACTGGCTCACTAAAGATTAGAAAAAATGAAGCAAATAAGATGCATGGAATTAGAATCTTCATGGAAAAATACATTTCCATTTTCTTAAGATATATTTTCATATTCTGGATAATTTTCAGTTTTAATTGAGGAATTGTTTCTACATAATTCTATTTTCTCATAAAGGATCCTATGAAGATCACCATAATACTGAAATCTATATTTCATATTGAAATCTATATTTCTTACTTTGGTATATAAATCCATTCATTGTAGATACTATTCTTTTCTTCTTTTTTAATGACTTGAAATTCAAACTCACAATATTATGTCTCCACCAGATAAAACAGGCATAGGAATGGAATTCTATTTACAAATGCATCTACGACTAATCTGAAATTATTAGACAGGAAGTAGAGGCAAAAACACATGACAGTCTTCTACAGAAATATTAATGTAGTGAAATATATTTACTTTGTTACCTAAGATATGACAGTAGTCCCTTAATCTATAAGAATAATCTCCTCTGCTGTAGCAGCAAATAAAAAGAAAAATGCATATTATGGATTCTTTGAGTATCAGAATATCACTCTGCTATAATATATCATGCTTCATTGTGACACATTCCCCCATTTGTCACTTTCTGTCATGTTACTGTATCTCAAAAGACACAACATCGCCCAACCTTCCTTTTAAAGTGTAGCAAATGGACACCAAATATTTGACACTGAAAACAGAACCATTTTAAAAACCAAGTAATCTCAGCCAAAAGCTATTTAAATGCATATTTCAAGGACTGGATACCAAGGAAAGTGGCTATGTAATTGCATATTGTACAGGTAGAATATCTAGTAGAAACAAATATTTCCCTCTCCTTGTGAGAATTTTATTTGTAAAAGATGAGAAACTCATTCCTTCCTATTTGTTTATACCCTTAAAAATAAGATTTCTCCCTTTTGTTTCCAGCTTTTACAATTAAAACACATTTACTTGTTTTCAGTATGAAAATACTATATTTATGAAGTCTTATGTTTAAGTATTTCAAGCTAATGTTTTCAGTTTGTCCTTTGAAACACAGAAGTTGTCTTTGACAAACAGAAACACAAACCCCTGTGAGATGTGTGTGTGTGTGTGTGTGTGTGTGTGTGTGTGTGTGTGTACATATGTGCTGATGGCATGTGCAATCCCAGCTACTCAGAAGGCTGAGATCTGAGGATCCAGATTGAAAAGCAGCCTAGTCACAAGAAACAAAAATAATAAATAAATAAAAGAAGTCTATCTGACTCATATACAATTAACCAGCACAATGCCAGAAATGGAGGGGTGTCTCAAGGAGTAGAGCACTAGGCTTGAACAAAAATCCAACTCAGTACATGAGGCCTTTGAATTCAAACCCTAGAGAAAAGGAAAAATTATATTTAATTCAGCCATATGGTTTTGTCTGTAGGAAACCCCTCAAAATATTACCTGATTCAGTACCATGGAGAACTCCTAGAGTTGCTCTCTTAGACAGATATTCTGCTAACAGCAGTGACAGCAGATTTTAAGCCACTCTATTGTGCCAGGACCTAACCAGCACCTGGATAAATTAGGCCACTATTCATTTATTCATGTTATAATATTATTCCAAGAAAAGCACTATTATTTTTGTAGATGAAAACTTAGGCTCAGAGAGGCTTCTTTTTTTTTTTAAGGGTCCATACCTCCTCTTCCTCTTCCTCTTCCATTTCCTCCTCCTCCTTTTCCTCCTCCTTACCCACTCCACCTCTTATACTAGACTTAGCTTGTTTGCCTGACTGAGTCAGGCCTTGAGCCACTTGAGCCAGACCTCTAGACCTGCCTTTTTGCTAGTTAATTAGAGATGCATTCTTACGGATTTCTCTGTCCATTCTGGCTTCAGACTAGAATCATTCAAGTTTCAGCCTCCTGAGTAGCTAGAATTATAGGTGTAAGTTACTGGTGCATAGCTATAAGTTTTAACTTTCTAGTTTCTTTTAAAATACCTTATACACTATTTTCCTTCTTCGGATAATGATTTCATGAGATGACACATGCTCCCACGATAGGATGGAGTGCGGTGAAAGAGATAGACACTATTCTGTAGCATTAGGCTTGAATGTTGTGGCCATTTGGACAAAAGCATTGTGATACCCAACATTCATTTTGGTGATCAAGGTGATCAAATTCATTGGTGGAGCAAGAGAACACAGGACAAAAGGATGAATACCAGTCTATTACCACTCTAGGATGGGTGGAATGCTGTGAGATTTCTGACACTACTCAGAACAGCAGGCAATGTCAAGCTTATGATTAAATTCTGGAGTTTGCCACTTCGTATTTTGAGACCACAGCTGAAACCCAGTTACCATGGGTAGATGGTCAATACTGTACATTTTTCAGAATATTTAATCACCTTTTCATCTACCTTCTGTCTCTCTGTGACTGTCTCTCTCTCTAACTGCCTGTCTCTCTGTCTCTCTGTCTGTCTCTCTTTCTACCTCCCTCTCTATCTCTCTCTCAGGGTTTGAGCCATACCTCCAGTTTTGCAGTCTTGCTGCTTAATTGGAGATAAGAATTTCACAGACTTTTAAGTCATAGCTGACGTTCAAGCCTTGTCACTCAGATCTTAGCCTCCTGAGAAGCTAGAGTTATACATGTGAGCTGCAAGCACTTGGCCAATGTTTTTCTATTCTTTTTACTTATAAGAGGTATTTATATATTTTCTACATTTATAATTTGCTCTGCACATTGTATGTATTGTTATGCCTTTCAAACAGCATGGTTTAGTACAAGAAATGTATCCAATGCCTAACATATAAAAATGTAACCTCTCTGTACATCACTTTGAAAAATAAATCTAAAAAAAAAACAAATAGCATGGTTTATTGATATATTCATGGCATCTTTATTCTATTTTATTTCTGGAAGCCTGTCTCTCCCAAAATGTGAGTTTATGCTAATTTCCTTTTTTCCTAAACATACTGTATTTTACAATCTTATATGTATCTTTTTAATCTATATCAAATAGTTTATGAGAACTGACTAAGTATACAACTTTGTTTTTGCCAAATATTTTCTCATCTTTGAAAAGTTGTAATTCAAGTGGACTAATTAGCTATTAGACTTATATTAACAAAGACACTAAACACAATCACAACATGCCTTTGCAAGAAAGCCGGGTCTCAGGTATCAATCAACTATAATGTCCCCTGAGCATTACTTGTTATCTTTACAATTACCAAGTAACCAGAAATTCAAGTCTTTGTCTATTAGGAAAAATCTTCTTTCCTTAAGTGAGTCTTCTTGTAGCCTGCATACATTTAGAATAAATGTCAGATTGTAAAGAAAATTGGGTCAATGTCAGGCTAAAATACCAGATAGATGCAGAGATAGAATCTGGTTTTAAAAATATCATCACTGTCCAAATAAAAAGATTTTGAGTTTGGAGACATACCAGCTTCCGGTATGGCCAAAGCACGGTAGAAGATGTCTTTTCATCGCTGGGCTTGGAAGAGAGGAATATCAGGTATTGGAGAAGTTTGAGAGTAGAGATTGTTTACCTACAGGCAAATACAGAGAACAATTGGGAAAGAAATACATCATAGCCCTCCTCTCCCTATACTCTTTGCTAAGACTTTGCTCCTGAATACAATTTATTTATTTATTTAATTTTTATTGTCAAACTGATATACAGAGCAGTTACAGTTTCATACTTTAGGCATTAGATACATTTCTTGAACTGTTTATTACTTCCTCCTTCATTCCCCACTACCCCTTCCCCATTTCCTTTTCCCTCCATGAGTTGTTCAGTAGATTTACACTAAAAAGTTTTGCAAGTATTGCTTTTATAATCGTTTGTCTTTTTTACTCTGTGTCTCTTGATTTTGGTCTTCCCTTTCAGTTTCCTAGTTCTAATACCTGTATATACGGTTTCCAATGTACTCAGAAAAGATACACTGATAGTGCAGGTACAAGCAAAGGAAGGGATTACAAGAGGATCATCAGTAATAGGAGGTACGGTTTCACATGGCATGTTGAAAGTGTTTACAACAGTGATATAACAGTCGTTTCCATAACATGGAGTTCATTTCACTTAGCATCATCTTTTGTGTACATAAGGGTATAGCTACTGGGCTCTTGTGATCCTCTGCTGTGACTAGCCTAAACCTGTGCTAATTGTTCCCTATGAGGGAGACCATAGAGTCCATGTTTCTTTGGATCTGGCTCACTTCACTTAGTATAAGTTTTTCCAAGTCCTTCCATTTCCTTACGAATGGGGCAATGTCATTCTTTCTGATAGAGGCATAAAATTCCATTGTGTATATGTACTACATTTTCCTGATACTTTGTCTACTGTGGGGCATCTGGGTTGGTTCCAGATTCTAGCTATGACAAATAGTGCTGAAATGAACATTGTTGTGCTGGTGGCTTTAGTGTGTTCTTGTTTGTGGTCTTTTGGGTAGATGCCCAAGAGTGGGGCTGATGGGTCATAGGGTAGCTCTATGTTTAACCTTCTGAGGAATCTCCATACCGCTTTCCAGATGGGCTGGACCAGTTTACATTCCCACTAACAATGAAGTAGGGTTCCCTTTTGGCCACGTCCCCTCCAACATTTGTCATTGTTACTTTTCTTGATATAGGACATTCTTACTGGGGTGAGATGGAATCTTAATGTTGTTGTGATTTGCATTTCTTTTATAGCCAGTGATGTAGAGCACTTTTTCATATGTCTCTTGGCCATTCTCATTTCCTTATCAGAGAAGTCTCTTTTTAAGTCCTTAGCCCACTTGATGAGGGGGCTATTGGTTGTTTGAAGTTTTGTTTTGGAAGAAGGTAATTTTTTTAGTTCTGCTTATATTTTGGATATGAGGCCTTTGTCCGTTGAATGGCCGGTAAAGATCTTCTCCCAGTCTGTGGGCTTTCTGTTTATCTTGCGAGCTATGTTCTTTGCCATGCAGAAGCTCTGCAGTTTGATGCAGTCCCATTTGTCCAACCTTTCTTTGATTTCTAGCCTTTCTGGGTCTTTGTTAAGTTCTGTCCTGCACCAAGGAGCCCAAGTGTTTCTCCTACTCCTCCCTTTAGTATTTTCAGGGTGTCTGTTTTAATTTCGAGATCTTTGATCCATTTGGAATTAATTTTGGTGCAGGGGGATATATAAGTATCTAGTTTTAGTTTGTTGCATGTGTTGAACCAGTTTTTCCAGCAACATTTGGTAAAGAGGCTGTCGTTCTTCCATCCTATTTTTTTTATCTCCTTTATCAAAGATTAAGTAGGCATAATTCTGTGGGTTCATTTCTGGGTTTTCAATTCTGTTCCATTGGTCTTCAGGCCTGTTCCAGTGCCAATACCATGCTGTTTTTATTACTATAGCTTTATAATACAGCTTGAAGTTGGGAATTTTAATTCCTCCAGCACTGTTCTTTCTGCTTAGGATTGTTTTTGCTCTTTTGGGTCTTTTATCGTTCCATATAAATTTCTGGATTGCTTCCTCTATTTCATTAAAAAATGGTGTTGGGATATTAATGGGTATTGCATTGAATTAGTAGATAGCCTTTGGCAATATTGTCATTTTGATTATATTAATCTTCCCAATCCAGGAGCATAGGAGGTTTTCCCATTTCCTTAGTTCTGCCTTAATTTCATTTTACATGTTTTTAAAGTTCTCATTATATAGGTCTTTCACTTCTTTGGTTAAGGTTATTCCTAGGTATTTTATGTTTTTTGAGACTGTTGCAAGAGGAGTTGCTCTCCTGATTTCAGCCTCAGTCTTTGGCTCATTAGCATATAGAAATGCCATTGATTTTTCCGCATTTATTTTATATCCTGCAACTTTGCCAAAATTTTGGATCAGCTCTAGTAGATTGGGAGTAGAGTCAATGGGGTTCTTTAGGTATAGAATTGTGTCATCTGCGAAGAGAGAAAGTTTAACTTCATCTTTTCCTATTTGAATCCCCTTTATATTTTCTTCTTGCCTAATTTCTCTGCCTAGGAATTCTAGTATGATGTTGAAGAGGGGAGACCGTGGACATCCCTGTCTTGCTCCTGATTTTAAAGGGAATGGCTTTAGTTTTTCACCATTTAGGACTATACTTGCTGTTGGTTTGTCATAGACTGCCTTTATGATATTCAGAAGTGTTCCCTGGAATCCCAGTTTTTCCAGGGCTTTTAGCATAAATGGGTGCTGGATTTTATCGAATGCCTTTTCCGCATCCAGAGATATAACCATGTGGTTCTTTACCTTGCTCTGGTTGATGTGGTGGATTACATTAATTGACCTGCGTATATTAAACCAAGTTTGCATCCCTGGGATGAATCCAGTTTCATCGTAGTGTATGATTTTTTTGATGAGCAGTTGAGAATTTTGTTGAGAATTTTTGTTTCTATGTTCATCAGGGAAATTGGTCTATAGTTCCCTTTCCTTGATGAGTCCTTGCCTGGTTTTGGGATGAGGGTTATACTGGCTTCATAGAATGTGTCTGGTAGTGAACTTTCTCTTTCAATTTCATTGAAGAGTTTGAGAAATATTGGTGTGAGCTCTGTTTTGAAGGCCTTGTAGAATTCTGCTGTGAATCCATCTGGACCTGGGCTTTTCTTGGATGGGAGATCATTTAATGCCATTTCTATTTCAATCTTATTTGTGTCAGTGGGATTTCCTGTTCTGGTCTGGTCGGTTTGGGATTCTAAATACTTCTTGTGTCTGAATATGCCTATCCTTCTGGATATTTGGGAAGTTCTCGGCTAACATTCTGTTAAACAGGTTGTCTATTCCATTAATTTCTTTCTCCAGGTTTTCCTCAATACCTATTGGCCTTAAATTGGGCTTCCTGATTGTGTCTTGGAGCTCCTGGAGTGATCTGTTTTGTTGATTTGATTGGTTTGGTATTTTTTTTTAATCTTTCTCCATAGATTCTAGGGAATTTTCAGCTCCTGAGATTTGATCCTCTGCTTCAGTTAGTTGGGACTGTAGGCTATCTTCTTGGTTTCGAATCTCTTTTCCTTCTGACTGGACTTTCCTTATGATTTCCATATCTTTGCTATAATTGTCTCTTAGGTCCTGCATGGACTTCTTTACTTCATTAACTTCATTAGTTTGGTTTTGAGTGCTGTCTCTCAAATCTTTCATCTGGGTAACTATCTTTTTGTTTGACTCTTGAAGTTCAATTGTCTTTCTATTTGTGGAAGCCATGAAATTCTCCATTAATTTTTGCTTTGCCTCCTCACGCTCTAGAATAGTGGACTGAAGAGAGTCAAACTTTTCATTTATCATGTTTATCAGTAGACTTTGTAGAGAATTTTAAGGGTTCTCTTCTATGTCTTTGATTGACTGCTCTGCTTCCTGCTTGTTTTGAGTGGGAGATGAGACTCCATTGTTTGCCATCTTTCTTGTGTTTCTTCTGCCAATTTGGATTGGGAATGCCAATCTACAAGCACTTGTGAGCACTGTTTAAGACCCAAAGAAGACCCTACTAAGCACTGTTGTGTAAATCTTAGAAGTTCACAATTACATACAGATACCTTGTATACCTGTCTATAAAATTAGATTTGGTGTTCCTAAAGAATACAATTTTGATATAACTACCAATCCTGAGCCCTGTATTCAATAGTTACTTATTTACTGTTACAACATTATGAGAAATTTTTGTTCTTATATTAAGTTCTTTTTGGACTGGCTGGCTTTGTCTTTGAATCCCTTTGATTCACTCTGATTGAGCAGGGATACCCTCTATCCAATAACCAGAGGTCAATGGAATCTGGAGATCCTGGAAGTAAGTCAGGAGGGTAAGTTAGAGGTAGTAAAGAGAACAGAGTAAAATGTATGGGGGTGGGGTGATGATTTGGTTTTGTTTCAGTGACTTGGAAATGTGGAGAAGATTAGAATCAGTAGAAAGAACAAGGTTAAAATGACAGACAATGGATTGTTAGCAGAAAAGAGTGGAGGTGTTATTCATAGGAAAGTAAATTTTTAAAGAAAGAGAATGTGAAGAGAGAAATAAAGAAAAAATACTGGAAGACAAATGCACAAAAAAGAGAAAAGTTATTAAAAAAGAAAAAAAAAAACAGAAAAATGAACAACCCCCCCAAAAAAAAAACTTGATAAAACAAACAGGTAAAAATGTAAAACCAAAAAACATTGATGTTTCAGAAATGAAAAAAAAATGCTTAAAAAAATGTTTCAAAAAAAATGGAGTCTTCCTTGTTTGGGTGGGCTTTCTGCAGTCTCTGGTTTCCTTGTGATGGGCTGCAGTCTATTTTGCTGCTTGGCTGGTTTGACTTGCTTTCAGTTTACAGGCGGTAGATCTGTTCTGACCCTATTCCTCTGTTAGTGAAATCCTGGGGCTCTGTGGTTCACACAGCTTGCAGGTAGGCCTTGGGCATCCACTGTAGATCGGGGACATGAACAGTCTTACGAACCATGGCTCGACCTATCTGCTGTGGGGCCGCTGCCTTTAACACCTGGCTTTGAATAGGCTGTGGACTCAGCAGGGTGGGGCGCCTCTGGCCTGGTTTACCCAGCTAAGAGTCTTTTGCCTGGGGGCAGCCTCCTGGGCAGAGCTGGCTATGGAATTCAGCTCCTTTTTGGGCTGGGAATTGGGCTTCGTCTGTGACGGGACCATTTATCTGTCTCGGAACTGTTTGTTCTTCCATCTGGTTGCTCTGTCCTGCTGGTAGCTGCTCGCCACTTTCGGGTTTTAATTTAGAAATTCCAGCGGGCAGGGTGGGGCACCTCTGGCTGAGTTCACCTGAGTGTGTGAGCCATGGCCCAGGACGAACCTCCCACCTGGGCAGAGGTCGTTCTCCTGGGCGGAGCTGGCTCTCACTGGTTGGTCCCTCTTGTCCTTTTCAAAGATGGACACTTTGTGCTCACTTTTACCAGGCCCGCTTTAGTTCCAGTCTGGTCTGACCCTATGCCAGTGTCAAAGATGGTGCTTTGCTCTGGCGGTGGGGGAAGGGCTGTCTTCAAGAAGCTGCTTTGCGGGCGTGAGTTAGAATGTCTTTCCTGGGGTCCTCACGCTTTCTCTGTGATTTCAGCCCATCCATGCTCTGCCTGGGATCCGCGTCTTTCTGCTGCGGTCTGGAGGATTTCTCCCTGCTTGCCGCTGTGTGATTTAGGTTCGTGGAGTGTGGGGTGCTGTGCTGGCACTGGCACTGGCTTTGCCGGTCACCACCTGGAGCTCAAATCTGTGTTTTCAGGCCAGTCAAATTTTGCTTCCTGGCCAGAATCCCTGTACTGTTCAAACTTACTTGGTCTGTCTCTCTAGGAGTAAAAGTTTCTCTGGCGTGGTAAAACTGCAGTGTCGGAGGGAGTTTAGCTAGGGCTCTGGTGCTCCTCCGCCATCTTCCCGAACGTTCCTACAATATATTTAGAAGTGCCACTTTTTTGGGAATAGGAAATTTAGAAATATTATAGTCTAACATTAACTTAAAGCATTATTTCTTGCTTTTTTTTTTTTTTTTTTTTTTTTTTTGCCTATCCTGACACTTGAACTCTCAGCCAGGTTGCATGTCTTTTAGCTCCTTTTAGATCAGAGCTAGCATTAAAGTATTATTTCTTTTTCTTTTTTTTCAGTCCTGGTGCTTGAACTCAGGGACTGAGCACTGTCTCTGGCTTCTTTTTGCTTAAGGATAGCACTCTGCCACTTGAGCCACGGCGCCACTTCCAGCTTTTTCTATATATATGGTGCTGAGGAATCGAACCCAGGGATTCATATATATGAGATGAGCACTTTACCACTAGGTCATATTCCCAGCCCCAAAGCATTATTTCTTAATGTTAATTTTTTAAGAAGATGAGGAAGATAAATCTTGATTAAGGGATTTTATGCCTTTCCCTCTTGGGAAGCAAAAGAAATTCCCCAAAGATTAGGAAATTAATTACATGTTAATTAGTGAATTATTTTTGTTTTTTCTTAAAATTGGAGAATCACTTTTTCCAGGTAGGTTGCCACTAGCTTCATTTTGGAGATGAGAAAAGAGATCAAAATGACCAGAGAACTGGTGTTAGGATTCTTAGTTAGATAACTTCTAACCACACATCTACTCTATTTTTAGTATACTTTCTCCCATCTGTGAAGGGAAAGAGACTTCCTTTTCACCAGCTCAGTCATGATTGTCCTCTAGCTGTCCTTATCCCAAATGCAGATATCTAAATGATCTGTTTTGCTGGTTTGCTATCCAGTCCTTTCAAATGATATTTCTCAGCAATGGAAGAGTGGGTGTTTGTATGCCCCTGCTCATGTTTCATTGCCCTTCACTATTCATAGGCCAGAACTTTCCTGTCATAGCTTTCCTAAACAAAATCAACTCATACTAGAAAGATGAGTTTGTTTCATCTCAAATGTCAGTGTCAAAATTACCTAGCGAATGGGGAAAACAGAACAAAATCAAAGTGACTTTCCTAGCTGCTGAGATTAGAATTCAGAATTCTTTACATCCCAGTAAAATAACAAGATCCTGAAAATATTCACCTGCAACACTGCAGCAGCCGCACACGCAAATACAGCAGTTTGCTTTTCACAGGTTTGCAATGGGAGATCAAAAGCCCTCAAGTTCCTTTAAAACCCTATATAATGTGTTTTATGGAAGCAAAATGTCAGTGCCCTTTAGCTCAAGCAATAAAACTTCCCCTCTCATATAAAGGAGCTGTGGTTTTAAACAGGACTCATCATAAAGTATTGAGAATCACTTGATTCCTTACTCTATGCAGAAAACTAGTTTGCTTGTTGCTGTTATTGATTTGTTTTGTTTTTGTCTTTAATAATTCTTAGCATTCACTCATCAAACTCTCATAGGATTGCAAACTGTTTTTCAGGGGATTTCCTTTTTGGGATATCATGTATTAAAAATAACTGCCAAGACAAGTACACTTGGAAAGCCGAGTTTCATTTGATGTAAAAGAAAACCTGGTAATATTTTTTATTTCTTTTATCTAGCTCAGGTGTGTATTTTGTTTGGACTGGATAACCCCATGCAAGGAAATAAAATCAGGCATTAATACTATGCACAAAATTTAAGTCAAATTGGATGATAGACTTCAATACACAATCATTAAACTACCACAAGGAAAAATATGTAAAACACATTGTGACATTTATCTGGTACAGATTTCAGGGATATAGCATCAAAATGTTGGCAAAAGTAGACAAGTGGAACTGTATAAACTAAAATTCTTCTTTTTTTTCTATTTATTGTCAAAGTGATGTACAGAGAGGTTACAGTTTCATATGTTAAGCCTTGGGTACATTTCTTGTACTGTTTGTTACCTCCTCCCTCAAATCTTCTTTTCCACAATGAAAATAGTCAATAGATTGAAAAGACAACCCTTAGAGAAAATATTCTTAAACTGTATATGTGAAAAGGAATTAATTTCTAAAATATATAAGGAATTTATATAACCAATCCTTTACAAAAATCCAATGAACTAATTTAAAAATGTAAGATAAAGACAAACATTTCTTCAAAGAAGACATTCAAATGGTCAACAAATATATAAAGGTACACTACACCATTAACCACTAAGGAAATGCAAGTCAAAACCACTCTACAAAATAATGTCAACCAAAGTCTTAAACAAACATAAAACATTTTATACCAGTTAGAATACCTATTATTTGAACAAGAAGAGTGATGTTAAACATGTAAAGAAATGGGATTTTTTTATGCACTATGAGTGGGCATGTAAATTTTCCAGTAGCCGCTGTGGAAAGTATAGCTGTGCTTCTCTTCTGTTTAGCTTTGTTTACCACTGATATTTCTCACAATAAAATTTTTCATTTTTTCCTTGGTATTTTTTCTATCTGGTTTAATAATAATAGGTAACACCTGGGTACTGGGGGCTCACACTTGTGATCCTAGCTACTCTGGAGGCTGAGATCTGAGGATTACAGATCAAATCCAGCCCCAGCAAGAAAGTCCATGAGACTCTTACCTCTAATAAACTAGAGAAAGGAAGAAGTTGTGCTGTGGCTCAAATAAGTATTTCATTATTCCAGAGCTCTAGCCATGAGCAAATAGAAGCTCAGTGACAGTGCCCACACTCTGAGTTCAAGCCCTAAGACTGACATCATCAGAAGGAAGAGAAGGAGGAGGAGGAGGAGGAGGAGGAGGAGGAGGAGGAGGAGGAGGAGGAGGAGGAGGAGGAGGAGGAGGAGGAGAGGAGGAGGGAGAGGAAGAAGGAGAAGAAGAAGGAGAAGAAGAAGGAGAAGAAGAAGATGATGATGACAATGGTAAATATTGATATGCAACAATTGATGTGAACAAATAATGATTATTTCAAGACACATCCTTTACAAGTACTTATAAAATAAAACATGTACATTTTTTATTGTGCCAGTAAGGATCTATTGAAGTCTTTTTTCCATCCATTTTACTCATTTGAGCCACTCACAGCTCCATACTACCCTGTGAGCTATGCCTTCAGTCTGGCATTTTTTTAAATTAATTGGAAATAGAGACTTCCTTGGGCTGGCTTCGAAGTTCCATCCTCCAGATCTCTGTCTCCTGAATAAAATAGCTAGGACTACAGGTGTGAGCCACTAGTGGTCAACTTTCAATATAATTGTATTTAACACAGTGCTGTGGATTTTTAAAAATCTATTTTCATTCTTCTTATATGTATTTAAAAAGTCAAAAATATTTAAGGCTGTAACTAGAGGGTAAGTCAATATACATTTCCTACAAAGGGTCAGATAGTAAGTATGGCTTTGTAGACAATGGAATTTCTGTTGTTATAACTGAGTTCTACTATTGTAGCATGAAGATAAATTATGTGTAAGTAAATGGGTGGGTCTATATTACAATAAAACTTTACTTAATAAAGCCCAGTTATGAGTCAGACTTGGCCTTTATATTGCAATTTTCTTATACCTGATCAAGAGGTATATTTGTGTGTTAGAATATATTTCTAAGGTAAAGAAAATTAAGAAAAATGGAAAATTATCTTGTAATGAATAGCTATTATTTAGATATCTAGGAAGATAGCAAGATGGAATATTAAAAATATTACATAATACTAAATGAATTTAAACATATGCAAGGTATGTTTATATTATGACACAACAAATATCCATGTACTTCTCTTGAGATGAAAAAGAATAATTTGTAAAGTAAGAACTAGGGTAATTAAACTCAAAAGAGATACAATTAAAATACTGTTCCAATTCCAGTGTTTCCCATAAGCACAGAATTGAACAATTCACACAAATTTTATGTTTTCTGAGAATATAATTATAAGGTTTTCTGCCTACAGGTTGCTGTCAAAGAAAACAAAGAGATTTAGTTTATCCAAAAGAATAAAATATTTCCAGAGCTGCTTACCTTGCACACAGCAGGGTCTAGCCCATTATATGTTCAGCATTTCATTATACTGCAAAATTGTAACTATAGAAAGGCAATGCGATATTATTTTTATTATTGTTGATATTAATAGAATTGTTCATAAAGCAGTTGTTATTAATAATGTGATGTTATAAAAAGAGTCCTTAATTATTAATGGCACTGATATGGCATTATTAGTTTTAACACTAAAATGAGCATTTTATTATTCCAGATGCAATTATATTGTTAGACACAACTTATTGCTAGTGGATTACACTTTCTGAAGATTTGTTTTGGCATGTAATAATTAGCTGCAGGTTTATATAACTGAATAAAACAGTAATATTGGGCTATTATTTCAGAGAAGTAGAGAATTCAGAGCATTATCTCTTTGGAACAGGGCCAGGTAAGAAGAGTTATTGGCCAAACTTTTTGCAAACCTATGTCCATCCACCTCAGAAGGAGTTCTAAGTCATATAGTATAATGGAACACATAACTATCAACACTACACCAGTGTGTAAGGATTTGGCTGGTGGAAGGTCTTCAGTCATGTCACATTTTCTACACTGTAAATCATCACAGAAGTCTCTTGTGTTCTGCCTTAGCTACTAAGATGTGATATTATCTTGTGATTTATATCATGTTGTCACAATGCATTTCATTTTGCTTTGTTTCAATAATACAATGAATTCTTTCATAATTTCTTTCAATTTTCCTCCAGAGTTGTTATATAGTCCAGGATTTTTATTTCTTTATATTCTGCTCAGCTTTATTAATACAACTGAAGAAAGTATATCCCTCCATAATTGCTTATAGCCTGTACAGTTCAGTACAGCATATTACCTCATTTTAGATAATTCTTTTGTAGTGGCATGATATTCTAACACTTAAAAGCTCTGTGTAGAAGCAAATGGCTTTGCAAATTGCTTTGTAATCTTGGTCAACTTCAATGGGTTATTCTCACTGAACACTTCAGTCTTTCTCTTTTAACAACCACTCTGCCCCTTTAAAACCCTCAGACACAATTTTAAGGACAGTTGAGTAGAAAAACTAATACAAGTAAAGCATAGGATGTGTTTCCATAAGTCCATACTTGCTTTCTTCATGGCCCTATCCCGTCTTGACCTCAGCACATAGAAACATATTTTGAACTCTGGTAATTATAGTTCTTTTTCCTATGGTTAAAGAAGTCAGATGCTGGTGTGATTTCGAGAAAAGGTTGGATATCTTTATACACCTAGAAAAATGCTTGCTGTGTTATATTTGAAGATCTATTGTCTTTTTTACATCTGCTACTGTTAGTAATCAAAACCTCATCCTGAGAGGAAATTATAATAGGCAAGAAATTGTAATAGGATTAGTATTAATAATAAACTTTGAAATTATTTGATGTTCTTGTTCTCAAGGTAAAAACAACCAAGAAGTGTGATGGCTTATTCTCAATAGAATATTAGTGTTCAATTTGGTAATTTTTCAAGATTTCCTTAAGATAATATAAAAGAAAAATGAGAAAAAGAAGAATGACCTCACATTTCCCATAAAATAATTGTGCTATCTGTAACACATCTTTACATAGTCTGCTGTAAACCATTTTAATTCAAGACTGTAGAGAAGAGCAGTTGTATAATCAGGAAATCTTATAAAACTGATCATCAATGGTCTTGAAATTTTCTACAAAAGAAGACACTGTTCAGATGTAGTTGCTATTTTTATATTTCTCATTCAATGAGGCTTTGCTGATTTTTGTGGAACTTAATGGAGAAATGAATTTTCACTTACAATTTTAGTGGCTTGTTAATTAGAATAAAGGACACTATAAATATTGTAAAGGACATTATAAATAGCATTGTGACATTAGTATGTTTTATATAATTGTGCTGTCTGGAATATTGTAAACTCTTCTCCATCTTTACATAGGTAATATGCCAATATGTAATATGCAAATGCCTATGGCTAATTGCCTATATCCTCAAAGGTAGAAATGTGAAATTCCCTTTAAGATTTCTTATATTGTTACTGAATTAGAAGATCCTTTCCATCCAATTGGACAAGTTAACTAAATCATGGTGTGGAAAAATCACATGCCTGTAAGTCCAGCTCCTCAGGAGATGGAGGTGATAGAAATGTAGTCTGAGCAAGAGCAGAAGAAATTATTTTAAAACAAAATAAGTAAAAAGGACATAGGACATGGTTCAAGTGGTAGTGCCACTTATTAGTGGCAGAGTTCAAGTGAAGCCTTGACTTCTTACCCAATACTGACTGGGAAGGGGAAGAGGGAGGGGAGGGAGAGAGAAGGAGAGAGAGAAAGAGGAGAAGAGTAAGAGAGGGGAGAAGTGTGAGGGAGAAGGGAAAAGGAGAAAAAAAGGGAAATGGAGAAGGCAGGGGGAGGAAAGGATCGGGAAGGGGAAAGGGAAAAGGAGAGGGAAAGGAGGAGGGGGAGGGAAGAGAGAATGAGGAAGAGAGAGAAGGAGAGGAATAAAGTTAGCTAAATTCTGGTAGCATAGTATTGAATTTGTCTTAGTTTTTAATGCAAAAGTTCAAAGACAATAACTTTGAACTTATAGGAATAAGTATAGGATTTATTAATAATTTCTTATAAATAATGCGTACCTATGTTGCTATTATTATAAGCCTACTTGCAAGTTATGAAGCATAGTTAATCTTCTCCTTCTTTGAACAGTGTGGCTTTCAGGAAACTAAGAAGTTTGTTTAAACAAATTAATTTAGGTCAGTTTACAAGAACAAAGTAAAACAAAATACAAAATAGTCTAGATTTTTTTTTGTACCTAGGAAGTACAGATGTTCCTTTTCATCCTTCCGCACATTTTTCGGTAAAATTGTTTTGTTTTTTTTTTAATAAAATTCTAGTTTAAAGATCCTTTCCCTAGTTGACATCACGGAGCTTTACCTTAGTGTCAATCATTTTTGCTTTACTTCTGGTCTCTTTGTTGTGCGATTGGAGCTTGGTTATGCTAATGGATTAATTTAGCTCGAGGTCAGGATTCTTGTAATTTGTGTCTTCCTTAGAGCAAAGGAGAAAGGTGGAGTGGTCTAATAAACAGCAGTATGCTTGGGAAGCTGTAATTATCATTATAGAATTAGTCAATTGTGGTCCTTATGTCTGTTTCCTATATCAAATATTCAAAATACACATTTTCATTTTTACATTACTATTGCACTGTATTTCCCAAATGATTTACATTCACAAATTAGCTCATGTGTGAGAGCTGATGGGAAATGAGGGTTGTGATGGGCTTCCCTCACATCCACTGGGAAACTATTCAAAGGTTAGAAAATAATGTACTGCAGTATCATCAGCTTTTTCCTGATTGATTCTTCACCTAGATTTCCATTTGACCAACTTCCCTCACCACTGGCAGAGTAGAATGATTTGAGAATTTCACAGTGTTACTGAAACTGCAAACAAGTAATTGTAAAAAATGAAATAATTACATTACTGTAAATCATCTCTCCATTTGGTAAATTGTTTATATGTTCCTGAACACCATCACTATTGTTATTGCAGGTTGGGAGAGTTACTAGCCAATAACATCTTTGGTCCATGCCAGGGTTAGAAGTTTTAGCACTTCTGACAAAGAAATGGTGGGGGTGGAAGGTGGAAGATGAAAAGAAGGAAATCAGGAGACAGGGAGAGAAGAAGAGAGAAAAGAAATATAGGAGTGAAGGAGTATCAGGGAGGGGGGCAAAAAGGGGAGAGATGGAAAGGAGCCAAGACAGAAGGTTTGATGAGTGGAGGGGAAGAGAGAGGAGAGGAGAGGAAGCTCAAAAGCTTGAGAAAAGAATGGGGGAAATGTATGAGTAGATAACTGACAGAAAAAATAGACACCAATAGTTTTTTAGCATACAAAAGATGCTCACCATAACCATAATATGAGGAATGCAAATTAAAACCACACTAAGCTATCATTTCTCACTTATCAGATTGACAAAAATAATGAAAAATTTGTCCTGTGGATGATCCCATAGACAAGCAAATGTTAGCAGGAAAATGATATAATATAACATCTATGAGCCACAGCCAATTATAAAGACACACATATATGTGTGTAAATGTATATTTATATATGTGTGTATGTATACATACATGTTTATATGTACACGATGTGCAATAATCTCAAGAATAATTTGTTAAAGAAAAATGCAAAATAAAGTTTATATTATGCTAATTTTGTATGAAAAAGTAGAAGTTATATAAATACACAGGTATAGTTATTTACTAAAGTTTTCATCAAAAAGCTACATTTGAACAAACTGAAAATTAATAAAAAATAATTTCCTGGAGGAGAATGTGTGAAATAGAAAAGGGAGATACAGATCAAATGGAGACATCTATAACTGTAATTTGATTTACAGGTTTTACTTTGAATTTTTTATGTATAAAGAAAGACAAGGGCAGATTTTTACAAGTATACTAAAGAATTCTTTAGAATATCAAAGTGTGTGAATAATATTCATAAACATATTTTAAAGACAGATTAAACTATGCATTGTATTATTATCTTGATTACTCTGTACTATAGTAATGTCCTTGCTATTTTTGAAAATACTAGAAGATAAACAGATAGATATAAATGATAAATTATTTATATTAATATCATTGAGAGTTTTGGATAATGCAAGTACGGTAAGTAATCAAAGAAACTGGGTGAAAATTTTGACCTGTAAAATGGGTAAAAATATTAGCATAATCTTCTAGTTTGTTTCTTTGTTTTAGAGAAAGAATGCAGTTTATATCTCTGTTCGAGAAAATAAACCTCAAAAGCATTGTAAAATCTATGAAAGCTGCCCTGATGGACACTTGCATTTCTCGGCCTTTGTTAAAGAAGTGTCATCTTGTGCCAAAGAGCCCAAGTGTTTCTACTACTCCTTTTTGTATTTTTCTCAGGGTATCTGTTTTTATTTTGAGGTCTTTGATCCATTTGGAATTGATTTTGGTGCAGGGTGATATATAAGGATCTAATTTTAATTTTTTGCAGGTGTTGAACCAATTTTGCCAGCACCATTTGCTAAAGAAGCTATCTTTCTTCCATCCTAGTTTTTTAGCTCTTTTATCAAAGATTAAGTAGACATAGTTCTGCGGGTTCATTTCTGGTCTTCAGTTCTGTTCCATTGGTCTTCATGCCAGTTCCGGTGCCAATACCAAGCTGTTTTTATTACTATAGCTTTGTAATACAGCTTGAAGTTTGGTATTGTAATTCCTCCAGCACTGTTCTTTCTACTTAGGATTGTTTTTGCTATTCTGGGTCTTTTATTGTTCCCTGTGAATTTCTGGATTGCTTCCTCTATTTCATTAAAAAAAAATGGTGTTGGGATATTAATGGGTATTGCATTGAATTTGTAGATAGTCTTTGGCAATATTGCCATTTTGACAATATTAATCCTCCCAATCCAGGAGCATGGGAGGTTTTCTCATTTACTTAGTTCTGCCTTACTTTCGTTTTTCATGTTTTTAAAATTCTCATCATAGAGGTCTTTCACTTCTTTGGTTAAGGTTATTCCTAGGTATTTTATGTTTTTGCAAAAGGTGTTGCTTTCCTCATTTTGGCCTTGGTCTTCGGTGTTGGGCTCTGGCTATACCTTTAAGGGGAAGTCCCGAGAGGCCTGCCTCTTCTCCCACCCTGGGGCTGCTTGGCTGTTAGCCACTCTTACCCCCTTCTGGGTCCAGAACTGGAAGAGGTAGCAAACCAGCCCCGCCTTCCGCCCTCGGCCACTTGTGTGTGTGAAAATGGCGCTGGGCCAGGCCCAAGGGGCGGTCCTATGGGATATAATGACCGCCCATAGAGGAAGTTCTGTGACATCACCGTGATGGAAAGTTCATTTGCCAATCATTAATACCCAGTTAGTCCCTCCTCTTCCTGCCGCCACTACCGTTATATAAACCCCTCCCCTGAATAAAACTTTGGGAAGTCTGTAGTCCATCAGACGGCTCCCCGAAATCTCCGTGTCCAGTTTCTACTCTTAAATGTAAGGGGGGCTTGGGATGGGTGGTTTTGACGGCTCTACCCCATCTCAGCTTAGCCCCAACTGGGACACGCTCTGGCCTCCCTTGGGCAGGAGAAGCTTGTAGGGCTGTCCCCACAACCAGTGTAGCACGACACTTCGGGTCATTAGCATATAGAAAAGCCACTGATTTTTGAGGGTTTAATTTTATATTCTACTACTTTGCCAAAGTTTTGGATCAGCTCAAGTAGCTTGGGAGTAGAGTCTATGGGGTTCTTTAGATACAGGATCATGTCATCTGTAAAGAAAGATAGTTTAACTTCATCTTTTCCAATCTGGATCCCCTTTATGTCTTCCTCTTGCCTTATTGTTCAGGCTAGGAATTCTAGCACTATGATGAAGAGGAGAGGGGCGAGCAGACAACCTTGTCTTGCTCCTGATTTTGGCAGAAATAGCTTTAGCTTTTAACCATTAAGAGTAATGTTTGCTGTTGGTTTGTTGTAAACAGCCTTAATTATATGCAGGAAACTTCCCTAGAATCCTAGGTTCTTCAAAGCTTTTATCATAAATGGGTGCTGGATTTTATCAAATGCTTTTCCTGCATCTAGGGAAATAATCATGTGACCCTTGACCTTGCTCTGGTTGATGTGGTTTGTTATGTTGATTGACTTGCATATATTGAACCAGCTCTACATAGCAGGAATGAATCTAGTTTGGTCATAGTGTATGTTGTTTTGATGACCTGTTGAAGTTGATTGGCCAGAATTTTGTTGAGAATTTTTGCATCAATGTTCATGAGGGAAATTGGTCTATAGTTCTCTTTCCTTGATGAGTCTCTGCCTGGTTTGGGGATGAGGGTTATACTGATATCATAGAATGTGTTTGGTAGCCAACTTTATCCTTCAATTTCATTGAAGTGTTTGAGAAATATTAGTGTGAGTTCTGTTTTGAAGACCTTGTAGAATTCTGCTGTGAATCCGTCTGGACCTGGGCTCTTCTTGGATGGGAGATCACTTATTTTTCATTTCTATTTCAATGCTGGATTTAAGTCTGTTTAGAAGCTTTAAATATTCAGGGTTGAGTTTGGGAGTATCAATTTTTGCTAGGAAATTGTCCATTTCTTTCAGGTTCTCGAATTTGTTGGCATAAAGGTTTGCAAAATAGTCCCTTATTGTGTTCTGAATTTTCGTTGTTTCTGTGGAGATGTTACCTGTTTCATCTCTGATTTTGTTTATTTGGGTGTGCTGCCTTCGTTTTTTGGTCAGGTTTGCTAGGGGTCTGTTTTTCTTGTTAATTTTTTTCAAAGAACCAACTCTTCATTTTGTTGATTCTTTCAATTTTTTTTTACTCTAAGTAATTTAATTCTGCTTTGATTTTAATTATTTGCTTCCATCTATTGGCTTTGGGGTTTGGCTTGTTCTCTTTCAAGAAGCTGAAGGTGCTTCCTTAAGTTATTGAATTGCTGTTTCTCCAGTTTGTTGATGTAAGCACTCAGAGATATAAAATTTCCTCTGAGTACTGCCTTTGCTGTGTCCCAAAGAGCTGATACTGTGTGTGCTTATCTTGGTTTAATTCCATAAACATTTGAATTTCTGTTCTAATTTTTTTCAGTGACCCACTGATGGTTCAGTAGTGTGTTCTTTAGTCTCCATGAATTGTAGGATTTTTTGTGGTGGCTGTTTGAGTTGAGCTCTAATTTTATTCCATTGTGGTCTGAGAGAATGCAGGGAATGGTTTCGATAGTTCTGAATTTGTACAGATTTTCTTTGTGCCCTAAGATGTGATCTATTTTGGAGAATGTTCTATGTGCTGCTGAAAAGAATGTGCATTCTATTGTTGCTGCATGGATTATTCTGTAGATGTCAGTTAAGTCTAGTTGGTCTATGCAGTTGTTTATTTCTGAGGTTTCTTTGCTCAGTTTTTGGCGTGTTGATCTGTCCAGAGGTGACAATGGAGTGTTAAAGTCTCCAACTATCAATGTGTTTGGATATATGAGTGTTTTTAGAGTCAGTAGTATTTGTTTGATGAAGTTGGGTGCTCCTGTATTTGGGGTGTAGATATTTACGATGGTTGTATCCTCCTGTAGGAGAGAGAGATCCCTTTATTAGTATGTAGTAACCTTCTTTGTTTCTTCCTACCATTTTTAATTTGAAGTCAGTTTTACCTGATACTAGGATTGCAACTACAGTCTGCTTATGGGAGCCATTTGCTTGATAGATTTTATTCAAGCCTTTTACTTTTAGAAGATATTTGCTTTTGCTGGATAGATGTATCTCTTGGGGGCAGCAGAAAGATGGGTCTTCATTTTTGATCCAATTTATGAGCCTATTTCATTCAATTGGAGAATTATGTCCATTAATGTTGAGAGTGAGGATTGAGAGATGATTGTTTGTTCCTTTCAGTATAGCTATCTTTTTAAAAGCTGTGTCCTCACAATTCTTGATATGCTGGTTTTCTTTTTAGTGTCCATTTCTCTGTCTGTATTGTGATCTTGATTATTTTCCATGTGTAGTACATCCTTAAGGATCCTGACTGTGGAGGAATTTTATTTGACCTTTGGCTATGAATGGGAGTTTAGCTGGGTACAGTATTCTTGGTTGTTAGTTATTTTTCTTTAAGGGTGTGGTGTACCTCATTACAGGCAAAAGAATTATTTTTATATTAGTTTGTTATAATAATGACATGAAAGAATAAAGGAATTGTCCTTATCAGTTGAGACACATAATGGATAATTTTTTTACTTTATTGTCAAAATGAAGTACAGAGGGGTTACAGTTTCATATGTAAGGCAGTGAGTATATTTTTATCCTACTCATTACCCCCTCACTCATTCTCTCCTGCCCCCCTCCCTCTTCTCCTCTTGCCCGATGAGTTGTACAGTTGTTAACACCAATTAGTTTTCTAAGTTTTGCTTTTGCAGTAGTTTGTCTTTTTATCCTTTGTCTATCGATTTTGGTATTCCCTTTCCCTTCCCTAGATCTAATACACATATATACAGGATCTAAGGTTTTTAAGGTCATGTACAGTGATATCAGGAGTAAAACCATACAAATGCAAATCAAAACAACATTAGGATTCCATCTCACCCCAGTAAGAATGTCCTATATCAAGAAAACTAACAATGACAAATGTTGGAGGGGATGTGGCCAAAAGGGAATCCTACTTCATTGTTGGTTGGAATGTAAACTGGTTCAGTCAGTCTGGAAAGCGGTATGGAGATTCCTCAGAAGGCTCAATATAGAACTCCCCTATGACCCAGCAGCCCCACTTTTGGGCATCTACACAAAAGACCACAAACAAGAACACACTAAAGCCACCAGCACAACAATGTTCATAGCAGCACAATTTGTCATAGCTAAAATATGGAACCAACCCAGATGCCCTTCAGTAGACAAAGGATCAGGAAAATGTGGTACACATACACAATGGAATTTTATGCCTCTATCTGAGAGAATGACATTGCTCCATTTGTAAGGAAATGGAAGGACTTGGAAAATATTATACTAAGGAAGTGAGCCAGACCCAAAGAAACATGGATTTTATGGTCTCCCTCATAGGGAATAATTAGCACAGGTTTAGGCTAGTCACAGCAGAGGATCACAAGAGCCTAATAGCTATGCCCCTATGAATGCATAAGATAATGCTAAGTGAAATTAACTCATGTTATGGAAACGACTGTTATATCATTGTTGCAATTACTTTCAACATGCCATGTGAAACCGTAGCTTCTATTGTTGATGATCCTCTTGTATCCCCTTCCTGTGGTTGTACCTGCACTATCAGTGTATCTTATCTGAGTACATTGGAAACTGTATGTACTGGTATTAGAACTAGGAAACTGAAAGGGAATACCAAAATCGAGAGACACAGGATAAAATGACAAACGACTACAAAAGCAATGCTTGCAAAACCATTTGGTGTAAACCAAGTGAACAGCTCATGGGGAAGAAGGAAAGGGGGAGGGGGAGGGAGGAATGAGGGAGGAGGTAACAAACAGTACAAGGAATGTATCCAATGCCTAACATGAAACTCTAACCTCTCTGTACATCACGTTGACAATAAATAAGAAAAGAAAAAGAAAAAAAAAGGTAATTTTTCACATGGCATGTTGAAAATAATTACAACAATCATATACCTCTTGTTTCCATAATATGGAGTTCATTTCACTTATCATCATGTGTTTACACAGGCATAGCTATTGGTCTATTGTGGTCTTCTGCTATGACTAACCTAACCAACCATGTACTAATTATTCTGTATGAGGGAGACCATAGAGGCCATGTTTCTTTGGGTCTAGCTTACTTCACTTAGTATGATTTTTTCCAAGTCCTTCCATTTCCTTATGAATGGGGCAGTGTCATTCTTTCTGATAGAGGCATAGAATTCCATTGCGTGTGTAAACCACATTTTCTTGATCCACTGGTCTACTGAGGGGCATCTTGGTTGGCTCCATATTTTAGCAATAACAAATAGTGCTGCAATGAACATAGTTGTGCTGGTGCTACCCAAAATATTACAAGCAAGATCACACACAATGGAGTTTTAAAAGTCAAAATGATTCTATAGAGAAAGATAGGATGGTAAAAAATGAAGTTGTGAAATACTGACCATTACATGGGCCTGGGTGATAGGTAAATGGGAGCACACCAAAAATTTCTTTTAAGCATATTCAAAAATTTTCATGATAAAATGACTTGCATCTGATAAGTTGTTGCACAATCTCAACAGTTATTCATTTAAACTACAGGAGAATTATACCAGTTTGAAATATATCAGATAAATGATTTGAAATATTTTCTCACATTCTTTAGGTTACCTTCACACTCTGTTAATAGTTTCTTTTGTTGCAAGGATTTTTATGAAGTTTCATATGTCTATTTTTACTTTTGTTGCTTGTGCCTTTGGCTATAAAAAAATAATGTCATGAAACTTTTCCTTGAGAATTTTTGTTCATAATCTAAACTCTAACAACCATGTCTTTAAACTCTAGAATACACAGAAAACTCCTAAAATTCAACAATATCAGAATGGAGTTCAGAATGAAAGAGAAAGAACTGGGAAAAAAATGTTAAGTGACATAACACGGGCCCAAAGAGACAAAGAGTTAATGATTTTTCTCATATATGGAAGCTATATTTAGCTTATAAACATATAAATAAATATATGTGGTAGCCTGAAAGTGAATACAAATGTATTGACTGAAGTATGGTATATTCAAGGGAACACTCAAATAGTTAAATTCCTTAGAAATGCAAAATCACAGTTCAACATAATAAATACCAGCAAGAAGGTACTTGAAAGTTATGAAGTGGAGACAAGAGGAAAGGGGTCAATAAATGTAAAGGAGAAGAGGGGGAGAACAGAAGAAATTAATGTACATCCTACAAAATTAAGAAGAGTGAGGAAAGTGGTGGGTAGGGGAGGAATGAGTGAGAATATTGTAAGGGTGGCATTGCTCAGGATGCATTGTATTCATAAATTGCTTTGCTAAATGGCAACTCCTTTATTTAGTGCCTAAAGAAAATTTAAAAATTAATAAAAAGAAATAAAGAATAGATGGTCTTGAATAATTACCTGAAAATAATGTACAAATGCTTACTAATGAGCATGTGAAAAAGACTCATCACTTGACAGTGGGGAAATGTGAATCAAAACAAAAATGATTTTTAGGGTAGCTTCTATTAAGAAAAATAACAACTTTTGAATAAATTAAACCAATGTGGTGTTATATGGCTTGATGTTAGCATAAATGTAAATAGTAAGTACAATTTCCATGGAATTCGTTTTGGTAGTACATGAGAAAAATTCAAAAACAGAAGTACCAAATGATTAAACAATTCTAGCCAGATGTATATTCTTTTTTTTTTTTTGCCAGTCCTGGGGCTTTGGACTCAGGACCTGAGCACTGTCCCTGGCTTCTTTTTGCTCAAGGCTAGCTCTCTGCCACTTGAGCCACAGCGCCGCTTCTGGCCGTTTTCTATATATGTGGTGCTGGGGAATTGAATCCAGGGCCTCATGTATAGGAGACAAGCACTCTGGCCACTAGGCCATATCCTCAGCCCCAGATGTATATTCTTAAAAGAATTGCAAGCAGAGTTTGGAAGAAATACTTGTACATTTGTGTTCATAACAGTGTTGTTCACAATAACTGAAACATGTAAGCAGGCTGAGTGTCCATTGACATATGAGTAAATAAGAACAATAATTTACATAGTTAAACCATATTCATAGGATAGTATTCAGCCTTAAAAAGGAAGATATTTCTGCAATGATATAACCTGCAAAAAAATCATAAATGCTATCTGATTCCATTTATATAGGGCAATTAGAGTAATCACTGCCATTGGGATAAACAGTGGAGTGATGTTTGCTAGTAGCTGATAAGAAGGAGGGTAGGAAGTGCGGTGTATGGAATTTCAGGTTTTGAAGGTGACGAGGATATTACAGCAATGGATGAATGAGTGTAAAACCACTGAATGGTACAAATAAAAATGGTTAAGATTAATGCAAGTTTTATTTTGTGTCTATTTTATCATAATAACAAATATTGGGGTATAGAATATAGAGATTGAAAATGGAGATTAGAGGATTGTTGATCAAAGAGAAATATTTTGTCAAATAGATTTTCTTGAAGGTGCATCCTCACCCTCCTTAATTTGTCCAAAATTTGCACCTCCAGGAAAATCTATATGCAAAATACCTTTCTTTGATCAACAAGTGGCAAAACCTTGTTTGCTCTGGGTGTAAAACCAAGGAAAGAGTTCAAAGGCACAGGAGTGAATGCATCTGACCTGTTCAGGGAGAAAGAAAATGCTCTAGGTATCTGGTATGTAAGTTTACCACAAGCTATTCCTAGATAGCTTATGGAAAGGCATCAAACACCATTAGTTCTAAAATGTTTTCTTTAAGAAACAAAAACTTACTGAATGAGGAGAATATAATAGCTAAATCTGACATTGATTTAGGAGCTAATGGAAGGAAAGGTTTGATGTGTTAAAAAGTGAGATACTCATCTCTCTATGCCTCATCTCTACAGATCTATAAAATGGTACTGTCTACCTCTTGGGTTAGGGTTGAAATTACACAGGCTTGAAAGATCTTTATACAGTACAATGCACAATACAGACACCAGAGATGACCAACTATTCAATATTTTTCAACCACAGGTAACTTATCCATTAGTATATTTCATTCTGAGTGACACACAAATGAATGCATTTGGGGAGCAGTGTGGGTTGTTGTTCCTTTCCAATTATATCCACACATATTGAACTCACTTATCTTTCATTATGGTGCCTTGTAACACTCAAGAAATTTTACTGGACAACAAAGATCTGATAACATGGAATCTAAGCTACCTACTCTTTGCCTTTGGGAGGTTTTCAATTTAGTATTTCTGCATGGAGCCTGTTAGGATGGGGGCAGTGCAGAAATACTGAAAAAGGATGCATTTTGAGGGAATGAAGAATACAAATAGTCTATTGGCTATAAGTTTTAATTGAAAGGATTTAACCAATGAATTATATTCAGTCCAAATTGTAAAAAGAAATGTGACATATGGAATCCTAAGAAGACAGAAAGATGGTGAATCAGGCATTTGTTACAGTGTAATTATTCAGGTAATAGTCATGCTAATGAATGCCTCATACCCATAAACAGGGTGCACAGAACTCAATTAGACAGTCCCAGGTCCAAGAAGTTCTGACTCAGGAAATCAAACCTTTTGTCTCTAAAACTCCCAAGTGATGTTGGTGTGTTCTGGCTACTGGTTAGGTAATGACATACTACTGATTGCTGAAGTCACCTGCACATTAAAATTTGAGTTCACTTTCCACTGGTTGCTCATGCCAATAATCTAGCTATTTGGGAGGCTGAGATTTGAGGATCACTGTTGGAAGCCAGCCAGAGCAGGTCAGTCCATGAGAAGTTTCTCTCCAATACCTTACCAAAAAAGCTGGAGGGGGAGTTGTGGGTCCACTGAGCAAAACAAATAGCTTGGGGCCAGTGGCCAGGTGCTGAGTTCAAGCCTCAGGACACACACACACACACACACACACACACACACACACACACACACACACACACACACTAAGGGATTTAGACATTTCAAATCAGTCTATACTTCAGACCAACAGAATCATGGGATCTGAGAGGCTGCAGGGGGACAGTCATCAATATTGTTAAGCTCTCTAGGTGGCCCCAATGCACAGACAAATTTGAGAAGTTCTGCAAACAGCAGAAGAAACTCAGTAAGTAATGATAACCTGGATCCCCAAAGCCAATGTATATGAACATAATACATGAAAAAAACTCCCACCTGATAAAAAGCAAACATTCTTCCTACTTCATCTCCTTTCTATCTTCTATTTTCTATCTTCCTTATGCCAAGCATCATGGCTCCTCCAACTCAAATAAAAGATTTTTTGTTTTGTTTTACTTTTATGTATTCATTCATTTTTATTTTATAATTTTCCCTTGTCACTTCACCCCAGAAGAATAAAAAAGACTTTTCAAATCTTCACCTGCCCACAGCAGTATTAGCTCTCAAGGTTTTAGACTCTTAACTGTGTCAGCAAACAGTGGTAATTACTTTTAATTATCTTTAAGTAGTTTTAAAAAGGACTTGCCATTTAACAAAGCAGAATATGAATAGAAGATATCTTGATCAATGTCACCTCTTTCCGTATTTTCAGCCATCCCTACCCTTCTCACCACTTCACTCACTTTTCTTAATTTTGTAGGATATACATTGGATTTTTTTCCTTTATTGTCAAAGTGAAGAACAGAGGAGTTATAGTTTCATATGTAAATAAAAGTTTTGGGTTGCTCTTCCTTTGTTCTCCCACACAGTTAGTGCTATGTGTGTGTGGTTTGGGGCCTCAAGCAAGGAAAATTAAGAAGCATCCAGAAACTAAAACTTTAGATGATATTCAGTGCATATGATGCATTATTAAACAAAGACAAATAGTTTAACATAGTTGTAGCAACTAACCATATATTCGTTTCCTCATTCTCCATTTACTTCACAAAACAATGAATTTGTGTCTTAATTACAACGTTTAGGTTTCTGGTATTTGTGTTGCTTTGGAAAATGGAAACATTTCTAGGGTTGGTTTCTTTCAGAAAAGAGCTACTAGAACAAAATGATATTTTCGGTGCTTTCACTGAGAAATGATTTCCTGTGTGACTTTGGTTTTCCTCTTAGTAATAAGTTAGCACCAAGTCCAGAGGCAGTATGACTCAGAGGCTAATTGATCCTCTGTTCAAAGGATCTAGGAGACATGGTATCTGGGAGGTAAATTTCTTGACCTGCCATGATGCTCATTTTTATAATCCTAAAGTACTCATGCTCATTTTTGTAATCCTAAAGTACTCATGTTAGCCATGCAAACACTGTAAGAAGGAAGGAGAGACTGCCTTATCTTATGCCCATCTACACTGTCCCTCTGTCATCCTTTGGGAGATGAACATCCCTGGGCTTGGGAGAATTTAATAAGATTGCCTTTACCCTTACCATGAATGCTGACTTCTCAGGTAATTTGATTTATATTCAAATATTTGTAGAAATGGGTTTGGGATTAAAGTCAGGCACCACTAAGGAAACAAATGCTTTATATTGGTTGGTAGGTAGCAAGCAAGGGAGGATGCTTTCGGACACAGAACAGATGCATACTCTGCATTTTCAGTCTGTGCCTTCCTGTTGTTAGCTGGACTCTGTGATGTAAGGCTCCTGGCACTTCAAAATAAAGAAGCCCAGCAGGAAGTGGACAGGACAAGGCGATCTGTCACAGTAGATTGTTCAGGACAAGGTGGCCTTCCTTAGTCCTCAGAGATTAGAAATACAGTTTTGAGTAGAAACTCTAAAGGATATATTCTTTTAGTATAGAGACAATCCTGTAAGTGAAATTTTCCAGGATTTAGAAGTCAACAGAGAAAATAACACTCAGAATCAGCACAGATGCAGAAGATCTTGGACACAGATAATTTTTGCTCAATGAGTATAGAAAGGCTGAGCTTTCGCTATTAAAAAGGAACTCCATGTTATGGAAATGAGTGTTATATCATTGTTGTAATTACTTTCAACATGCCCTGTGAAACCATAGCTTCTTTTGTTGATGATCCTCTTGTATCCCTTCCTGTGGTTGTACCCGTGCTATCTCTGTATCTCATCTGAATACACTGGATACTGTATATACTGGTATTAGAACTAGGGAAGTGAAAGGGAATATCAAAATTGAGAGACAAAGGATAAAAAGAGAAATGACTCCAAAAGCAATACTTGCAAAACCATGTGGTGTAAACCAACTGAACAACTCATGGGGGGAGAGGGAAAGGGGGAGGGGGAGGAAGAGGGAAGGAGGAATGAGGGAGGTGGCAACAAACAGTACAAGAAATGTACTCAAGGCCTAACGTATGAAACTGTAACCTCTCTGTACATCAATTTGACAATAAAATAAAAATAAATAAAATATCCTAAATGAAAGAAAACAAGGAATAAGGTTCTGGGATATAGGTGGGTAGCAAAGCACTTGACTAGTAAGTGCAAAGTCTCATCATTTATACCCAGTTCCAAAGAAGAAAAGACAAAAAATACAGTTAAGAAAAAAAAAAGAGAAAGAAATATGGGCTTTCTTGATTCGGGGTAAATAGACTCAACTTGGCTATTTGAAGATTCAATCTTAGGCTACTTTTGAGCGACTTGACTTTCTTCATTTAGCTTATTCAGAGATTCGATAGAATTCAGAAATAAACTACATGAATGGTTATGTAACCAGCTTTTTCAGTAACCCATTCCTTCAAGAGGTCAGTCAGAATACAAATTCTATTCCTGAGAGGAAGGTGAAAATTATATAATAAAATCTCATGACTAAAAGGGAGCCTGTTTTACCCATTATAAGGAATTTTTAGGTCAGAGCTTGATATTCCTCTAACTTCATATAGTAATTCATGTAAGGTTCACCAGAAAGGATAGGAAACCTGCCACATGGTTCACGCAGAAAGGAGTTTATTGGGAGGAAAGCAAAATGCCATGCCATATAAGATGGAAGCATGGGGAGACAGAGAGGAAGGAGGAAGGGAAAAAGAGAGAAAAGAAAAGAGAGAATAAGAGAAAAGGGAAAAGAGAGTGGGGACTGTGTTGAGTCGGATTATATAGGAAAAGGTGGGAGATATGGCCAGGTTGATTGGATCTGACCTCAGAGAAGGAGGCAGTAATGCCTCCAGGTGTGCCAATTACCTAGTTAACTCAGGTACTGGGCACAGACTTATACAGGTGTGGGGCATGTACATGGAGCCCTCCCAGGGGAGGACCTTACAATTCAGTCACTCATTTATTCACTCAATGAATCTGAGATGAGCATTTGAAGATGGCAATCCTGAAGTGTTTCTGTCCTTGTTATGTACTTGAACTCTCTTGCTGAGAAGGGAACTTCATTGGTGTCGTTGGCTGCCAATAAACTTATTTTTTTTTTAAATTTTCTTAGGTCTTTGATTGACTGCTCTGCTTCCTGCTTGTTTTGAGTGGGAGGTGAGATTCCCTTGTTTGCCATCTTTCTTGTGCTTCTTCTGCCCATTTGAATTAGAAATGCCGATCTAGAATCACCAGTGAGCACCATTTAAGACCCAAAGCAGACCTTACCAAGCACTGTTGTATAAATCTTAGAAGTTCACAATTATATGCAGATACCTTCCCTCTTTTTTGTATATAAAAGCAAATTTAGTGCTCCCAAAGAATACAATTTTAATATAACAACCAACCCTGAGCCCTATATTGAGTAGTTACTTATTTACCATTATAACCCTATGAGCAATTTTTGTTCTTATATTTAGTTCTTTTTGGACTGGTGGGATTTCTTTATACACCCCCTTGACTCACTCAGATTGAACAGGGGTACCCTCTATCCAATAACCAGGGGTAAATGGACTCTCGAGGTACTGGGAGTAAATTTAAGAGGGTAAGTTAGGGGTAGTGAAATGGATAGAGTAAAATGAATGGGGGATGATAATTTTGGTTTAGTTTCAGTGAAGTGGAAAGGCGGAGAAGAGTAGAATTGGTAGAAAGGTTAAAATGATGGACAATGGAGAGTCAACAGAAAAGAGTAAAGGTATTAGTCAAAGAAAAGTAATTTTAAAGAAAGAAAATGTGAAAAGAGAAACAAAGAAAAAATACAGGAAAACAAACACATAAAACTAAAAATATAGTATCCAAAAGAACCCAATAAAATAAACAAATAAAAAACAGAAAACAAAAAAAAAACACAACTAAAAAATGAAAAAATAAAAAAGTTTAAAAAAATGTTAGAAAAATGGAGTCTTCCTTGTTTGGGTGAGCTCTTTCCAGTCTCTGGTTTTCTTCTGATGGTCTACAGTCTATTTTCCTGTTGCTCAGCAGGTTTGATTTGCTTTCAGCTTGCAGGTGGTGGATCTGCTCTGACTCTCCTTCCCTGTTAGTTAAATCCTGGGGTTCTGGGGTTCACACAGCTTGCAGGTAGGACTTGGGTGTCCTCTGTAGTTGGGGGATGCTGTACAGGCTCGGGAACTGTGGCTCCTCCCATCTGATGTGGGGCCCCTGCCTGTCTCTGAATAGGTTGCGGACTCCCCGATAAACTTATATAAGCCCATTGACTCTATTAGGATGACTTAGAGGACAAGAACAATCAGGAAGAGGCAAGTGGCCAGTGTGACCTGTGGTATCCTTGGAGACCTTGAAGTCCAGGGACACAGGGAGGTGCACCTTCACTGTCAAGGCAGATGAAGAAAATTGATGGAAATTGATACTACCTAGTAGAGGAGCTTAAGAAGGCAGAAAATTAGAGAATATTGGAACTGGAACAGACATAAATTCTAGGCTATATTTATTGGTAAATCACTTCAGAGCTGGCCTCTGATGCTGGAGATGATAGCACAAGAGGAGTGTTTTTTGGAAGTAGTCATCTTTGGCAAAAGTGTCTGGAAACAGAGTTATCCCTCAGGACAAGAAAGTACTAATATTTAGACATGTTCTTTTACGTGTCAACAATGTCAAGGAGAAAGGATAAATTAGGAAAATAATGATGCAAGCCAATGATTATTCATAAAATTAAAAAAAAATAAGTCTGTACCCAGTTTACTCAAAGCATTCGATGCCAAAAGACATTAGAGTACTATCTATGGAATTTTCAGGCATAAAATAGATTGTACACAAAGTATTAATATCCTGTGGAGTTATTATTCATGTATCAAGACAATAAGATATCATCATTGAAATTGTATTATATAATATTGGATGGAAAATGATTATGAGTTTAGGACAATAGTAGCTTAAACAAGGAAATGACTAATAAACAATTTTCAATCCTTGTATCCCACACATACTGCATTCATTTGTCATAAAAGGCTTTCCAACTTCCTGACTGGCATTGAAAGAAGAGCATGGACGTTTCTACCTTTTCTCTTTTTGCTCTCAGTAGGAGGAGGTTTTTCTTTCTCCCTCGATCTGCCAATGGTTACCAGATTCAGCAGCAACAACAAAAACTGCAAGATATGTAGCTATATTTGACCAAATAAGGTACAAGTACAACTCATATTTAGTTGTGTCAGATGCTATATTTGGAACATATTGATTCTAAAATAATAGTCATTGCTAAACTTAAGTATTAACAATGGAATTTCCTAATTGTGTGTAGTGACGCCAGGAGGTGGGCACATGCAGTTTCTGGGGCCTGCACTCAAAGTCTGGGCACTGTTCCTTAGCGTTTCCTTTTCTGCTCAAGGATTACATTCTCCCAGTTGTGCCATAGATCCACTTCCAGCTTTATAGTTGTTAACTGGCGCTAGGAGTCTCAAAGACTTTCTTGCTTGGTCTGGCTAAGCTGTGAGGCACCATTGCCTGGCTCTGTCCTGTATTTTTTCTTTTAATGGCTCGTATTGTTTTAAGTTCTCTCTCTGTCTCTCTGTCTCTGTCTCTGTCTCTCTCTCTCTGTGTCTGTCTCTGTCTGTCTCTCTCTGTGTCTCTCTGTCTCTCTGTCTGTCTCTCTGTCTCTGTCTCTCTCTGTCTCTCTGTCTCTGTCTCTCTCTCTTTTCCAGCCTGCCTCCCAGCACATCTAAGCACATCTTAGGTGCCAGACACTAACTTGGGCTTTAGGAATTAAAAGTGAATTAAGGAAGAAAGTTGCTGTAAATTTTGCTTTTACCCTACGCTGAAAAAATAAGCCCATATCCTTCTCATAATTATTAGGAAAAAGAGAAAGAGGAAAACACAGCTAAAATTTTCAGCTCAGAAAAAAGACCTTGATTTTCTTATTGGAAAGAATTTCTATGTGAGAAATTTAATATTTGGGAAATGAATTTTTTTCTCAATTCTGTTTTTCAATACACAGCAAAGTTTTTTTTATCAATAGCAAGTGAGGTGGCATGTAATTTGAATAATACACATATTTTTCCAATCATTAAGTAAATTATTCACAGTCTCTGTTTGATGCTATTTGATCCATGTTTCTCACTTCTTAGCACCAGCTTTCAGTGAGAAATAAACCAGATGCTCTTTTAAAAACATATTCCTAAAGATCTATGATTTTAAAAAGGCAATAGATATCTTTTTGGAATGGCACTGATAGGGGGAAGAAGGTTTTATTTTTAAAGAGGCAAATAAGTGAGAGAATTTCAGATTCGGTTCCACTAATGACTTAGAGAATGAGACCTTAGAGGAATTCTTCAGCCCACACTTGAAATGTCACAGACACTATGGCACTCCAAGTCCCTCATCTTTGTCTTATGAATGCAGATGTTCTTGAGGGATTCTGGATGTAAATCTGTCAGCATCACATAACAAGCAGTCAAAGCATAGTTCCTTTTCCAGTTGGCAAGTAATGTATCTTTTGTGTAAAAGCACAAAGCACTCATTACCTGACTCCCTGATTGTTGGATTTTTGCAACATTTCCCCCTGTGTTATGAATGTCTTCGAGTCAGCAAGTGACTCCAGGTGTGTATATCTTTGAAACTTGATACATCCAACATGAATCTGTTGAACTTTCCTTTATCCTAGAATCTATTCCTTCCCCCAGGATTTTCTCTCACAACAAATATACAGACCTCTTTCTCCTAAGTTGCTTAAATCATGCAAGATGAGAATCATTCTGAATTCTTCACCTTGCCCTCAACCCCTACATTCAATCCTGAATAGTACTAATAATTCTGTCTTGAGACTATGTATTTGATCATTTGGCAGTCATATTTCGCACCTGAGCTACATTAACCTCCTAAATAGTCTAAATCTATTCCTGTTCTTTTAACATCCAGTTTCTACACAACAGCCAGAGTGAAATTTCATAAACATATATCAGATTTTACATTCTTTCATAGCACCAATACAGAGCTTCCCTCATTTTTAGAATGAAGCTTAATTTTTAATAGTCTCATATCAGGATTTTTCAATATCACTTGGTCTCATACTCTTGTTCTTTTGACATGCTTTTCTCCACTCACAAGACTTTCATATCCCCAAATACAGAAAAACCCTTTCTTGCACCGGAACCTTTGTGTTCATCATTTTCCATGCCTAGGAAACATGTCTCCAAAATTTTCTGTGGTTACTCTTATTCTCAGCTTAAAATTCACCTCCTGTAAGAGGCATTCCTGAACAGCAAACTTTTATTTTATTTTTTGTTTTTGTTATTTGCCAGTCCTGGGGCTTCAACTCAGGGCATGAGCACTGTCCCTGCCTTCTTTTTGCTCAAGGCTAGCACTCTACCACTTGAGCCACATTGCCACTTTCGGCTTTTTCTATATATATGGTGCTGAGGAATAGACCCAGGGCTTCATGTAAATGAGACAAACACTTTACCACGAGGCCATATTCTCAGCCCAAGCAAACTTTTATAATCAACTTTTCTGTTTTAATCATCACTGTATTCTTAAGGGTCCATACACTGTAAACTGAGAAAAATATTGAACATGTGAGCTCTTTAATGTCTCATATATTGTCCTACATACAATGAATTCTTAGGATGCTCACATTGCTCTTATAGCAATGATATTACCAAGGTTGACCAGAGGAAAGTGGTTTCAATAGATGTGATGTTAATCAAATATGAAACTTCCCATATGGCTCTAAACTTTGGTTATTTTTTCTTTGGAACCATGACTAAGCAACATTTTTGTATTCCTCTAGGTGGTAAAGTTGGCAGTCACCAACATCCACTGTCAGCAGAGTTGAATAGGGAATATCCCCAAAGAATTTGCTTATGAATGGAGCTATAATTCTTACTTGAGCCTGAGCAGACTCTGAATTATGTTGCATAAACTTTCTGATTCCTAGAAGCATTTATTTAAGGTATTTGGCTACCAACTTTACATTCTGCAATTCTGTGAATTTATGTGCAATAAAATTCTAATTGGAATATTGATTTTAAATCTCGATAACTATTTATTTTAGCTGCAATGGAGCATTATCATAAAGTATTGAAACTCAGATAACAACATATAAATAAATTACAAAGCACATGTTATGGTTTAAAATAACTTTAATTGCATTTACCATCCATTAGTCCACAAAACAGAGAAGTTCACAGCAACCATATCTAGAGAATAAAATAGATTGTATTCTGCATTTAATTTTCACTTCAGCTATAGATTATTTTAAAGATCCTAGACATTTAATGCATCAACATGATAAACAGTATATATGTAACATTTTCTATGGTAATATTTCTTATTGATTTATTCAAATATTAATTAAATACTTATTGAGTCATTATCATGTCTTGTGACCCAGACTAGCTATGAAGAATCCAATGGGAAATAAAGTAAATGGCATTTGTTTCTTCATGGATCTAGCTGTGAAGGCATATAACATTACCTGACTTTAGGAAATGTTCTTCTCCCATGACTTGGGAGGACATAGTGTATTATGTAGGGTATTGTGTGGAGAAGGCCAGATTCTCAACAAAGATATCCTGGAAACAGTGATAAATTTGAACAAAAGTGTCTATAGGACTTACTGAGTCAGAATGTAAGGTAAATGCTTCAAGGAAGAGGGAAGAACATATACAGAGACCCAGAGGAAAAATACTGAATAGCTGGAAGAGCAAGAAAGAATTTAGACAAACACAACACGAAGGACAAGAAGGTATGAAGACATGTTTGAATCCTCTAGACAAGGAAGAATCTCATGAGTCCATGGCAATGCCATTCAAAGGAGAATGAAGTTTATGCTTGAGAAGGTCTTCTCTGGATGCACAGTGGCAAATAGATGAGGAAGAGAGAAGACACTAGGTGGGGAAGTTGCCAAAAATAAAACCACTTCTAGTCAAAAAATATAATGGGGTAAATTAAAATTAAATATAAATGCAATGACAACTCTAGACAGATGGTAAGGTTCACAGAGCCAAACTTGGATTAAAATGCATTTAAAAAAAAACCCATAAAATGTGATCTAATGAAATGCAAGAAGTCTGCTAAATTCATGTTCCACTGAAATTTAAGATGCTTAAATAAGGAAAAAGAAAAGTAGAACAAGCGAAATGGCATTAGTACAACTCCTCAGTACCCAACCTGTACAGCCATCTCAAATGTATTTTCTTCTAATGGAAAGACCCAGATGGTCACCGCTACCCATTCCTCATACCCAGGAAGGCAATGACATATTATCTGTGACATTTCTCCCATCAACAGTGCTGCATTAACTCCTTATTCCATATGACATGGAAAACTCATTATAATACTATTGTTCTATAGATATTTTGAAGTAAAACTGTGTAAAACTGTTATACATTGACAGGTTTTTGCTATTTTTTTTCTTGACCATTGCTATCCATGCCTTTATTTTTACCTTGAATATTGTGGACATTTGTGTTAGAATATCTAGGTTCAAAATGCATATAATTTATTTTTTTCTTAAAATTTAAAATTTTATAATAGCATATCTTTAAAGTATTGAAGTGATTGTCTAGGCCTTTTCCTTTTATGAATTTGCCAACTTTTTCTAAAGAAAGGAGAAATTTGTTCCCAATGTACCTCCAAACCTGTACAGACAAACAGGGCACACTTCTAACACTCGGAGTTGAAATAAATTGTTAAGTGCATGTTCAGTTCCAGATTTTGGAGCAAAAATAACTTTGAACATTTTGGGGCAAGAATTAACAAATATTATAGAATTTCCTTCCCACATTTGAAATTTTAATTTCATAGTATTTTCAATCCTCTGGGCTGAAACGAGGACCAGATAATATTTTAGAAAAAAAGGTGTTTTGTTTTCACGCTTTCATCATGCAAAAATAACTCAACTAATTTAGCTCAAACTTTCAAAAAATATTCAGTTTTTCATGGAAAAAATCAACTATGTAGTTCTCGGGCCAAAAGGAATATTTATCAGAAAACTCTGAAGCAAAGATGGTATATGGTAAAAAAAAAATACAGTCTCCCCTAAACTTTGAATTTTTAGTCATCTTTGGCATAATGTAAATGAATTACTGTATTATTACATAGTAGCTATCTTCTGTCTTTGATCTGCTGGGATTTTCTAAGTTGTTTTTCTTATACTAAATTTTGATAACTTAATAGCGTAAGACCTTGTGGTCAGGTTTAAATAGCATAATTTCACAATAACTTAGAAAAACAATAACACATTTAGAGGATGCCTCTAAGAGCAAGGGACAGTATTAAAAGCTATGTACATCCCATTTATTTTAGCTGTACTTCAGTCTTGAGATGGAGTTGAGATTTGATGTCCTCAAATTCTAACTTTAAAGGTCTTAAGTAATTTTCACTGATTTATGTTAGCATATGCTGGAACCAAGATTCTTCCTCAGGTGTCTCTGACTTCATACTCCCACAGCAAGCATTCCCCCTTACAGAAGCCCCCAAGAGAGCCACAGAAAATAGAGTCAAAAGATAGCTCTTGAAGGAAAAAATGAAAAAGGATTTTAAGAAATGTATAAGAAATACTCAGTATTCTTAATCATCAAGGAGATACAAATCAAAACCAAAATAAGACATTACCTATCACCTGTAAGAATGGCTATTTTTTAAAAAAAGCAAAAAAAAAAAAAAGAATGGCTATTTTAAAGAAAAACAAGGCCAATGAGTAGTGGTGGAAAAATATTAACCCTTGTACACTATTAGTAGTAGCATAAAATGGTCTAGTTACAGTATGGAAAATTCCAACTAAAATGCCCTCCAATGAATGAATGTATAAAAGATAATGTGGTATATACATATACAATGGAATATTACTCAGCTCAAAAAGAGACATTCTATAATTTTAAAGAATGTGAAGGAATATTGAGGCCATTAGGCTAAGTGAATGAAGTCCTTCAGAAAAAGACAAGTACTGAGATTTACTCATGGGTGTCAAGTTTATAGAGTTCGAACTGAAATAAAAGTGAGCAAAAAGAGGTTAATAAAATATATGTATTACAATATATAAATATATACATATAATAAAGCAATAGATAAAATAGATAATATGTATTACAGATAATAAATAGATAAATATGTATTATAAAAGATAATGCTAAATACTCTAATTTTCTCCTATATTACATAACCATTAAAATGATCCACTGTGCTCTATAGTAATTTAAACCATAGACTTGAAATAACTATACTATTGATTATTATATTGATATTAGCCCAAAGTATCAACTTGATCATACCGATCATACTCATTATTACTGTATTTTACAAAAAACTTCAGGCTGGCAGCAGCCAATCTACAAACTTTGGACTACCATGGAAAACACATTATTGTTAACAAATTTTAATGTAACCATTCTGTGCACTACTTTTGATAGGCTACTGGCAATAGGCGCTAGAACTAGGGACATTAAAATGAGTAGTAAATGAAATCTGACTTTAAAAGACTTGTATCTTCTACATACATCTGGTCAAGTGAAACAAATAAGAGGATATCAAAACTGTGGATTTGCCACTAATAAAATTGGGTATAAAGCCAGTGGGAGATAAAAGATCAGCCTATACATCTTGTTCCCCAAGTGCTCTTTGCTAATTCTGCACTTCTTCTTACAAACTCTTTTCCTCTCCACAGTTGAGAGATATGGGTCTTTCTCAATTCTGAGCCTTTTGCTTGTTCTCATCTCTACTTGCACAGTCTTGTCAGTAGTTTCTTGTCACGTTTCAGGATTGACTCCATTGTCACTAGTTCAGGAGGCTTTCCATGATCCCATCCTAAAGTGCTTCTTCTTCTATCAGTTTGGGAACCTTATTTATTATTTTCATAACACTGAAAGCAAAATGATTATGTAATCATACAATAATAAATTTCATTTTAGAATTTTTGAATCTGAAATAACTGGTTAAATATACATATCCCTCACATATTAATGGCTAGATCAAGAACATCAAACTCGTCATTATTAGGGATCATGTCCAGGCAAAGTTGGAGAAGACAGCTACTACTGGGAACACATGACATGCAAGTCATTGTGAATTCTGGAAACAGATAAGGGGCAGAAGATTTAATTGGCCCCGGGTTGTAAAGAGATTTGGATTTAGTGTCAGACCTACTTCCCCAAAGTGACTATTTCTTTGACCATATCTTTGACATATTTCTTTGACATAGAGGACAACAGATGCAGCTGGCTGGTAGTTTAGTGCCTTCAATGGTCACTGCAGAACAATGCCAGAGTATTCAGGAAAACTATGAGCAGAAGGACATCAAATAAGTGGCCCAGGTATTTTACGAGAAACTGAGCTTTCCAGCTGGGTTCTTGTAGTACGAGGAAGACTTGGAGCCATCTCATCCAGCAGTATGCCCCATCGCTTCCACCTGCCATCTTCCTGGGACTAGCCAACAGGGTTTACAAAAAGTGACCAAGAGATTGCATGGGCTGAGAAGGAGAGTGCTCCGTAAACTACTGTTCAAATTAAGCCTACACCTAAATACTTGCTTAAGTCCTTCCTTTTATCTTTCAGCTCTTGTAGACAGGACTCACTTCCCCATGCATGTTCTATTCACTGCATTTTATTTTTTCCTCCATCTCCACAACTATTTGAGTACCTACTACATGCCAGACCCTGGACTAAAACTAAAATGAGATCATTTTCAGCACATCCATTGGCCTAGAATTTTGTACTATTTCATAATTGTGATCAACCATAGGCATCGTATTTTGAGACTTCACAGGTAGTAATGCACTGTTGGCTCCCGAGCTTGAGTAGTCACATTATCTTGTATTCTAGCAGAGGAAAAACTTGTCAATCACATGGTCAAAATGACCTTGCAATGCTTAAATGCTATTTCTGTAGTTATAGAAATTCCCCTTATGCCTGCTCACTTTTCACCTAAGAATTCTTGAAAGAAGCTTTAATAGCATCATCCAAAATAAAATAACCCTACCACTTTCCATATAGGGAAGGAAAGCATAAAATCTATACAATGAAATTGCTATTATAGGTTAACATAAATGTTAATACCCTGTATCAGCAGATGGGAGTGGTCATTTAAATATCTGCTTTAAAAAAGGTTCATCATGGAAGGGAATGGAACTGTATTCACTAGTCACTGATACAATAAGAAATAGAAGTACTAAATCAACGGAGAAATGCTATTTTTAATTTAACAGTGTCCCTTTGTATTCTTATTCACATGTATTTGTGGATTAAGATGACAACATTAGCTATATTATAATCTAAACTCATAATGGCAGTAGATGGCTCTTTGATCAGTAAGAAAAGGTTGAAGTATAATTACTGGCCACCATTCCAAATCAACTTATATTGTTGCTCCAGTTCCCACATGTGGCAAGGCTATACAGCTCACTAAATTTTTGGCCTCCAATTTTGAGGAGCCTGGTTTGATGACCTCCGGTAGGAGTATAGACATGAGCTGCCAGTACTTGCTCCAGCCTTATTCTTCACTCAAATTTCAAAATGTTAGCAATGACGATAATTTCTAAGCAGGAGACTGGAAGAAGTTTCTCTGAAGGAATTTCTCTGAAGTAGTTCAAGAGAAAAAAGCTATTGACATGTGGGTGCTCCACTGCACACTGAAAGGAATTGCAGGATGAAATTATTCATCCACATGTATGTCTTGTTTTTGCTTCCATTTTTCATTTTTGTATTAGTGTATATTAATGGGCAAATGAATTTTGTTGTGATATAACTATGTACACATATAATGTATGTTGAACAAAGTTGCCTGTCTATGATTCTTTCTTATGCAATATGTATGATCTGTGCAGCACACTTGACCTTAGTTGACTTTAGCTCCCCAGATTCAGTGAACTTCTTTTTAATTATTATAATTTTAATAAATGTTAGAACGTACTCATCTAAGTGTGAGAAGATAAACTAGGAAGAAATATAGAAGAGAAAAAAAATTCCCTGCTTCCATGCAGAAAAATCAAAGTTAAAGACTCACTCACGTCTTTCTCTCTATTTAGAAAATATGTTTCTAGTTGTTTCCCAGTCGGTTACTGGCTTATCTTTGAGTTCCAATTGTTTTCCAAATATATTTTTGAAGATTTCTTAGTTGTTCTTAAAAATATTTTCAGCAATGTTTACAAAGTTTCATCAAGATTTTTATTTGTTGATTATCTTAATAGGAGAAATGAAAACAAAGCAAAACCAAAACAATAATAAAACTTCACATCTACTGTGAGAGGAAAACCAGAGCAAACAATCAAGATAAAGCAATTTCTCATATCATTAGGAAATAATTATAACCTTAGGTTTAATAATCCATAAATATTATCTACATTGGACAAACATTGGAATTTGTGACCAATTATGAATTGAGCAGAATCAGACATGGGAAGACCATGATATGATCTATTTCACTGAAAAAGCATACTAGAGTACCTAACTTAATGATGTGGGTTAAAAAAAAGTCTGACAACATTGCCTCTGCTGACCTCACCCTGAGATAATCAGTGATGGACTATCTAGAGAAAGTTTAATTTGACGAGCACATAATATACCTGGGATTGCGCTTCAAACTGGTCCAAAGTAGAACAGAGAGGGGACAACTTCTGCAATTTTAGCTTTTGCATATTTTAACTCAGTGTGATTGATGTGGGATGGCAAAAGGCATTGGTGCTGTTACCCACCAATCTAGAAGCACCAGTTCCTGCATGGTCAGTAATTTGGAACCCAGAGGAGCAAACCTGGCAAGGCATTTCAGGGAAGGACTCACCATGCAAAATACTAGACATGAGGAGGGAAATAACCTCCCCAGCATTATTTGTTGTGTTCCAGTCTCTTCCTTATGCACTAAAATCACATTTAATCTTTCTACACTGTCATCATTCAATTTGCATTTATTTCAATTTATTTTCTGTGAAATGACTTTTGGACAGTCATTCCAAAGTGTTGACATATTTTCAAATCCCGAATTTTGTAATAGCCAACTTACCATCAGATTTTACTTTTTCATTCAATATCTTGTCTTTCTACATACATAATCAATTGAATAAAATACTATGATAGCTATGGCTATAGACATGACCTTATCCATCTATAATAACAGTAATCTAGCTGATCATTCTTCTGAGTATGAGCATTTGACCAATTATTAATCGAATCACCTAAATACAGTTCAGTTCAAATATCTTATCAAGATGATAAGTTATGTCATTTTATCAAAAGGATATATTATAATAATTCTGAAATCATGCTTTCACATTTCATACTCACTTGTGTTCCATCTATGCTTTAGAGGAAGAAAAAAAGGTACTTGAATAAGTGATTTGAGTGAACCTTTTCTTTTTCTTTTTTCCCTTTATTGTCAAAGTGAAGTACAGAGGGGTGACAGTTTCATATGTAAGACAGTGAGTACATTTCTTGTTCAACTTGTTACCTCCTCCTTCATTTTTACTGCCTCTTCCCCCTCCTCCTTTCCCTCTTCCTCCAGTTGTACAGTGGGTTTATACCAAATGGATTTGTAAGTATTGCTTTTGGTATCATTTGTCTTTTTATCCTTTGTCTTTCGATTTTGATATTCCCTTTCCCTTCCTTAGTTCTAATACATGTATATGCAGTATCCAGGGTACTAAGGTCAGTTACAGTGATAGCAGGGGTAAAACCATGGGAAGGGAGTACAACAGAAAAAAAAAGGGTACAGTTTCGCAAAGCATGTTGAAAATAACTACAACGATGATATACCACTTATTTCCATAACGTGGAGTTCATTTTACTTTGCATCATCTTTTTTTTTTCTTGGCAGTCCTGGGACTTGGACTCAGGGCCTGAGCATTGTCCCTGGCTTCTTTTAGAAGGTAAGCACTCTTGCCACTAGGCCATGTTCCCAGCCCCACTTAGCATCATCTTATATGTTCATAAGGGCATAGCTATTGGGCTCTTGTGATCTTCTGCTATGACTAGCCTAAACCTGTGCTAATTATTCCCTATGAGGGAAACCATAGAGTCCATGTTTCTTTGGGTCTGGCTCACTTCACTTACTGTAATTTTTTCCAAGTCCTTCCATTTTCTTATGAATGGGGCAATGCCATTCCTTCTGATGGAGGCATAGAATTCCATTGTGCATATGTACCACATTTTCCTAATCCACTTGTCTACTGAGGTGCATCTGGGTTGGTTCCATATTTTAGCAATGACAAATTATGCTGCGATGAACATAGTTGTGCTGGTGGCTTTAGTGTGGTCTTACTTGTAATCTTTTGGGTAGATGACCAAAAGTGGGGCTGCTGGGTCATAGGGAAACTCTGTTTGCCTTTTTAGGACCCTCCATACTGCTTTCCAGAGTGGCTGAACAAGTTTACACTCCCACCAACAGTGTAGTAGGGTTCCCTTTTGACCACATCCTTTCCAGTATTTGTTATTATCAGTTTCCTTGATAATGGACATTCTTACTGGAGAGAGGTGGAATCTCAATGTTGTTTTGATTCGCGTTTCTTTTATGGCCAGTGATGTAGAGTACTTCATATGTCTCTTGTCCATTTTCATTTCCTTTTCAGAGAAGTATCTTTTTAGGTATTTAGCCCATTTGTTGAGGGAGTAGTTAGTTCTTTGAGGATTTGTTTTGGAAGAATTTAATTTTTTGAGTTCTACCTATAGTTTAGATATGAAGCCTTTGTGTGTTTTATGGCCAGTAAAGTTCTTCTCCCAGTCTTTGGGCTTTCTATTTATCTTGTATGCTATGTCCATTGCTGTGCAGTTAGATGCAATCTCATTTGTCCAACCTTTCTTTGATTGTGTGTGTGTGTGTGTGTGTGTGTGTGTGTGTGTGTGTGTGTAGTGGGCCTTTATTAAGAAAGTTTTGTCCTGTGTCAAGAAGCCCAAGTGTTGGGCTGGGGATATAGCCTAGTGGCAAGAGTGCCTGCCTCGGATACACGAGGCCCTAGGTTCGATTCCCCAGCACCACATATACAGAAAACGGCCAGAAGCGGCGCTGTGGCTCAAGTGGCAGAGTGCTAGCTAGCCTTGAGCGGGAAGAAGCCAGGGACAGTGCTCAGGCCCTGAGTCCAAGGCCCAGGACTGGCCAAAAAAAAAAAAAAAGAAGCCCAAGTGTTTCTCCTATTCTTTCTTGCAATGTTTTCAGGGTATTTGATTTTACTTTGAGGTTTTTGATCCATTTGGAATTGATTATGGTGCAGGGTGATATATAATGATCTAGTTTTAGTTTATTACAGGCATTGAACCAGGTTTGTCAGCACCATTTGTTGAAGAGGCTATCTTTCTTCCATCCTATATTTTTAACTCCTTTATCAAAGATTAAGTAGGCATAGTTCTGCAGGTTCATTTCTGGGTCTTCAGTTCTATTCCATTGGTCCTCAGGCCTGTTCTTATGCAAATACCAAGTTGTTTTTATTACTATAGCTTTGCAATACAGCCTGAAGTTTAGTATTGAAATTCCTCCAGCTTCAGCACTATTCTTTCTGCTTAGGATTTTTTTTTTCTGCTATTCAAGGTCTTTTACTGTTCCATATGAATTTCTGGATTGCTTCCTCTATTTCAGTAAATAATGGTGTTGAGATATTGATGGGTATTGCATTGAATTTGTAGATAGCCTTTAGTAATGTTGCCATTTTGACAATGTTAATCCTCCCTATCCAGGAGCATGTGAGGTTTTTCCATTTCCTTAATTCTGCTTTAATTTCCTTTTTCAGGTTTTGAAATTTCTCATCATAGACATCTTTCACTTCTTTGGTAAGGTTATTCCTAAGTATTTTATGTTTTTATGAGGCGATTGCAAAAGAAGTTGAAATTATGCCCTTTTCCTTTTGTCTTTCTTTCCCATGGTTTTACCCCAATATCACTGTAACAGATTTTAGTACCCTGGATATTGTATATGTGTGTATTGGAACTAGGGAAGGGAAAGGGAATATCAAAATCTAGAGAAAAAGACAAACCAAGGCAACAGAAATGCTAACAAAATTATATAGTGTAAACCAACTGTACAACTCATTGGGGGGGGGGGTGAAGAGGAAAATGGGAGGGGGAATGAGGAAGAAGGTAATAATTTGAATAAGAAATGTACTCACTGCCTTAAGTACGAAATTGTAACCCCTCTGTAGATCACTTTCACAATAAAGAAAGGAAAACAATTAAAGATAACATTTAAAAAATAAAACCTTTCTGGATGTTTATCAAAGAAAAAGTCAAAGGAATCTGTCTATTGTTTCCATACTTTGCTTTTTTTTTTTCCTCTTCCTTGAAAATCAGAAAAAGCATTTCCTGACTTTCTAGCAAGATTGGTCAAAGGTTATCTGTAGATGTTGTGCAATCACATCTGGAACTTATGTTACTTTCACAAGATGAAATTCTCCCAGCCTAGAGATTTGGATTCCTTTCAGAAATCTCAGTACATCCCTACTGTCCACTCACATTTACTTCTTCATCATTTTTAGCCTTTCTGGTTTGCAAGTCATTCTCCTTGAAGAAAAAGACAAAAGCAAAAATTCTTGTGTACTTTTGCTTTCTCTGTGTCAGCTGTCAACTCAATTTCTTTTTTCAGTAATAGAATGATATAATACCTATGTAGAGCATTAAAAAATCCTTCTTGCTTAACATTTATCTTTGAAAAAATGTCCAGAAGAGAAGGAAAATGTAGCAGTTTTCCTTGAAGCCTGAATGAATGCATTCACTTATATGCTGGTCCATTTAGTCATTCATCGGGGAATGATTAGTCTTCCATTCTCCTGGTGTCAAATATTGTTCAAGGCATGAATGTTAGATCATAAAGATTGGTCTCAATTCTTGCCATCAAAATACTTAATGATTTAGGCACTAGGTGGGTGTTAGTGCTGGGAGCAGGGTCAGGGGGTGAAGTTAAAGTAGTGTAGACCAAAACAGTAAGCCAACAAAAATATATCAAGCATTCTAAAAGATACCAAGAATGAAAAGTTTGATGAATGAAGTGTTTTTCAGAATGAAGTTCTGCAGAAGAGTTAGGCAAAATATCTGTGTAGAGTGAACCTTTAAGTTAAATCTTGACTTGAATGATGAGTATGAAATAACTTTCTGAGAATCAGCAGGGAGCTAAAGTGGGTAGCACAACTGTGTTCATTGCAGCATTTCTTTTTTACCATAGCCAAGATATTCAATCAACCTAAATGCTTCTCAGTAGATGAATGGATCAAGAAAATGTGGTATATTTACACAATAGAATTTTACTCCTCCACCAGAAAGAATGTTACTGTACCATTCATAAGGAAATGGAAAGACTTGGGAAAAATTATATTAAGCAAAGTAATCCAGATCCAGAGACACATAGTTTGCATGGTTTCCCTCATTTGTGTTAGCTAGACTGTCCCTGTAAATCTACAAGTAAACACATTGGATATGAAAAGACAAAACATACACTAGGACATGATAAATTATGTAGGACTCTAGACAATCACACAGTGAGACCAAAGGAGGATATTCTTAGAGGATCACAAAGGTGCAATAGCTATGTACATATGGTCATATAAAAGAATCGTTATTGAAAGGAACTCCAGGAAATGGAAACAAAAGGTTTTATTTCTTCCTTTGTTGCTATTTTTGTTTTCAGTACCTATTTTCTTGCTTGTATGATTATCTGTTTTGGAAAGGGTTAAGGGAAGGCACAAAAATGGTGGGACAAAAGGTAAATGAATGCAGCTGTGATGTGCACTAGACATTATGTTGAAAATGAACTACACAACTTGTTGGGGGGAGGGACTGGGAGTAAATGAGGGAAGAGTTGACACTGTTTTGTAACTGTAACCCCTCTCTACATCACCTTTACAATAAAAAAGGAAGGAAGGAAAGAAGAGAGGGAGTGAGGGAGGGGAAGGGAGGCAGTAACAATTTGGATAAGAAATGTATTCACTGTGTTGCGTGAAACTGTAACCCCTCTGTAATTCACTTTGACAATAAAACAAAGAAAGGAAGAAAGACAGAAAGAAAGAAAGAAAGAAAGAAAGAAAGAAAGAAAGAAAGAAAGAAAGAAAGAAAGAAAGAAAGAAAGAAAGAAAGAAAGAAGGAAGGAAGGAAGGAAGAAAGAAAGGAAAGAAAGAGAAGGAAAGGGTGTGTTGGAAGGGGTGACATTGATCAACATCCATTGTATTCGTAAACTGCTTTGTTAAAAAGCAACTCCTTTGTGCAATTAAATTTAAAACAAGAAAAAGAAATAAAATAAATGCAGGAAGCTGAGGATTAGGATTGGAAGCCCACCCAGGCAGAAGAATATTCTTTCTAGTTACCCAGCAAAAAACAAACCAAACAAAACTAATTAAAAGTAAGAAAAGGAGCTGCTGCTTAAGTGGTAGAATGCTAGCCTTGAGCAAATAAAGTACAAAGACAATGCCCCAGGACCAGCACATAAAACCAAATAAATAAACAACAACAACAAAACACACACAAAAAGCTAATTCCTTAGACCTGCCATCTGATGATGTTGAGAAGTGATAAAAAAAAAAAAGCAGGTCTTTGGGGGCTGGGAATATGGCCAAGTGTTTGCCACGCGTACATGAAGCCCTGAGCTCGATTCCTGAGCACCACATATATAGAAAAAGCCAGAATTGGTACTGTGGCTTAAGTGGTAGAGTGCTGGCCTTGAGCAAAAAGAAGCCAGGGACAGTGCTCAAGCAGGTCTTTGAGAGAAAGGTACAATTTTCAGGTAGCAAGTTTGGATTTTCTCAAGTGTTCTTTATTTTTATTTCATCATGCCTGCTGAGAATTTGTATAGAGGAAAAGATTTAAAACTTTGTGCAGGTTTTGTCTTGTTCACAAGCAAATTTATAACTGTTCTGGAAAGCAATGTCTGTCCTCAAAGGCTTAGCACAGTGAACATCAATCTTGAAGTGCCACATTTCAGTTGTTTTGTTTCATCTTTTACTAATATTCTTGTCCGACTGTCAGCAGAACACAGGACTTTATATACAGAATTATTGAAATCCTGGCTTTTAAATAAGTCAGAGAACAGAGAAAATAAATAATGAAAAGCAGTGTTCATGCAGAAACTACACAGTACTTTCAACTTATTTTTTCATAATATTTGATTTTGTTCTAAAAAGCACCTTTCAGTTACTCTGGACTATAACTCATAGAAAAACCACATTTTCAGACAGATAACAGAAATTTTCTTCTCTATTTTCCTCATGAAATTTAGATCATGCATCACAATTAAAATGGCACTGGGACAACAGTTTTCCCCAACTTCCTACTAAAACACATAAAAAGACATTGAAACACATGCACACATAGATGTATCCATTTGATTGGGCACAAGAGCCAACCTATTGCTAGAATTCAGCATAATTTTTACTGAAACAAATCTGACAAAAATATCATAAAATTTTAAATGGTACTTTAACCTTCAGTTTTGCCACTATGAAGTACACAAAAAGCTTCTTTCTTGTGCCATCTTCCAAGTGGTTCTTATAATCACATCTTACCCTCCACTCAGATATAAAATCTTCACTGAAGGATTAAAAATAGAACAACCTCAATATGGCATTGTCATTGTTTCCTTTTAATGAAACTTGTTTTTTTTTTAATTTATTTTTATTGTAAAGGTAATGTACACAGTGGTGGCAGTTACTTAGGTCAGATAATGAGTATATTTCTTTTGGAGCAGTGTCACTTCTTCATTCATTGTCTCCCAGTATTTTTTCTCTTCCAACTCTCCTCCCCCACAAGTTCGTAGTTCATGTGCAACACAGCATCTAGTAAATATCACTTCTATATTCATTCACCCTTTGTCCCATCATTATTGTATCCCCCCTTGCCTCCCCCAAATAGATAAACTTACATATAACACAAAAAGCCAAGAAATCTAAAACAGTGATGAAAGGGGGAAAAACAACCAAACCAAAAAAAATTAAAAAGCAAAGTTAAAAAGCAACAACTTTGCTTCCATTCCTTGGAGTTCACTTCAATAAACATCATGTTATATGATCACATGCACATAGCTATTGAGCCTTGTTGATATTCTCCTCAGAATATCCACCTTTGGTCTCACTGTGTGAATGTTTAAAGTCCTGTTTATCATGTACAAGTGTAATTTTTTTGTCTTTTCCTATCCAGTGTATTTACTTGTAGATTTATAGTCATATTCTAATTACTACAAATCAGGAAAACCTTACAACTTATGTTTCTTTGGGTCTTATTTGCTTAATGTAATTTTTCGTAAGTCGTTCCATTTCCTTACAAATGGGGCAATATCATCTTTTCTGCTGGAAGCATAGAATTCCATTATGTATATATACCACATTTTCTTGATCCATTCATCCATTGAGGGACATCTGAATTTATTCCATAGCTTGTCTGTGGGGTATAATGCTGCAATGAGCATGGTTGTGCTGCTAGTCATTCTGTATGAAGTGGTCAGGTTTTACCTTATCTGAGGAACTCTTTCTCCATCAATCGGAGACAGCATTTTGTAGGAAATGGAGAAAAGGAGTAGGGGAATAGTGCTTGGCCTTCTTATAGCTATGAAAATTGAAGTCTAGGCCACTCTGGCCAATGAGTATAAAATGCTATCATTATGTTATGTTGATTTGAGGTCATTTTGCCTAATTGTTGGTTATTAATAAAAATCTTCCTTTCAGAAGTTATTCTGGAAGAACTATCCTAGGGATATTTTTCAGCTTCCAAATAGGTATGTAAAACATGATTTGTAAAAACGTTTTATAACCACAACTAAGGGCATTCATTATATTCTTGCTGTTGCTGCAACCATACCTAGCTAAGGTTTTCTGCACCCAGCCAAGATTTTCAGCCATTATGCCCACCTAGAGAAGCTTCACAGGGAGAACACTTGACAGGCTCATCACAGGATTGCCATGGTCTATGTCACCGTGCTGAACCATTTCCATGCTCCCAAATCCTTCAGGGAGGTACTAGGCTTTATGTACAGGCAAGAAGAAAAATGCTCCACTGTCAACGTTTCAAATATATTTAATTATTTGGACTCCTACGCTACTCAGGTCATGGCCTGACTATCATAAAAATTCTCTTCTCAGCATCTGTGCTCTACTCCGTTCTTTTCTCATATAAGCAACTTTCAACCTGCTGTACCCAGAAGAAAACATTTCCTTTAAAATTTGCATCTCCCTCCCCCTAGTCACTCATTTCCACAGCAGCAAGGATACAAACAGCAATCCACTTTATATTCACAAATAAAAACTGTAAATATTTGTGATATGCAATATAAAGTGTTGATATATGTATATTTTATTGTATGGCTAAATCAAGCCATATTAATCAGCTTGTATACATATTTCTTTGTACTTAAACATTTTAAATCTGTTCTTTGGGAAATTTTCAAGGCTATACTACACTATAATTAACTATAGTCTCTGGGAAGTACAACATACCTTTTGAACTTTTCCCGCCTGTCTAAAGATTCACATACTCTAACCAAAACTATGCAATTTCCCAAGCCTCACTGTGTAGTCACATTTACTCACTGTTCCTATGAATTTGAGTTCTTTATCTATCATATGTCAGTGGGATCATTTGATGTTTGTATTCTCTGCTTGGCTTAATTCACTTAACATAATGTTCTCCACTGCCTTTCATATGACTCTGTAACCCCTCTGTATTACACTTTGACAATAAAGAAAGAAAAAATCATTTATGCTTTTACAAATAAAAATATTTCTTTTTTTAAGGTTGGATATTTTCTCATTGAGAATGTATACTATATTTCCTTTATCCATTAATTTATTGATCTACAGGATTGAATACAACTTCTTGTATTCAAGAAATACATGATTACTGGAGTATAGAATAGTTCAATTTTTAATTTTTTGAGGACCCCTGTATTATCTCATATAATGGTTCATTAATCTATATCCCCATCATTATACAAGGGTATTCATAGCTCCACATTTTCACCAATATTTGCTAGTGTGTGTGTGTGTGTATCTTGGGGCTTGAACCCAGGGCCTGAGCACTATCTGAGTTTTTGTGCTCGAGGCTAGCCACGGCTCCACGTCTGGTTGTTTTTATGTTTTATATGACCATAAAAGTCCTACAGACTTTTCTGCCTGGGCTGACTTCGAATGATATTGCTCAGATCTCAGCCTCCTGAGTACTAGTATTATAGACAGGAGCCACCAGTGCCTAGCTTAACATTTGTTAGGTTTATCTTTTTATATTACAGTATGGTTATTCACAATGATATTTCAATGTGATATTATTGAATTTCCCTGGGTATTTCCATATAATTGTTAGCCATTTGTATAATAAAGTCTATTGTAAATTACACTCTGCAAATAAGCATTTCTGTCTAGTTCACCCCAATATTCTCTCCAAGAAGATCCCAATGAAGCATACAATCCTTTCCTATCAACAGTTACAAATTGCCACTGATATCAACCAGAGCATTTGCTGTCATCACCAGTAAACTTTTGTTTTTCTCAGGAATATTGATGGGGATATAGGAGATCATATTATCCAAGATGGGGCATCAACTGTTTCTGCCTTCCTATGTGTTCTTTATACAATGTGAGTGAGGCACTTCATTCATTAAGAGGCACGGTCTGTGTTCACACTACTTAAATGTAGGTGGCACCATGTCATTTGCAAGGAAAGCTTAGAAACATTAACACTATTTCTCCAAGATACTTTGGAATACTTGCTTTTATATAACCCAGTAAATATATAATGAAAAACTTTTGCGGGTCCTGGAGAGGCCTCTGTAGGGAGGAGCTATGACCTTGGTTCATTTGCTAGCTGCATTCTCCACACCTATTAGCTCTGCCTCTACAGTTGGTCTACACATAAGGAACAGCAAGAGACTGCAGTGGCTGGGGGTTGCCCAGGTCAAAAATGACAAAGTTAAGAGCAAAATAAATGACCAATCTCACTTAAAATCCTTGCTTTTGGGAGGGGTGCTTTATGTAGTAATATGATATATAGGGATTGGCACCTGGACACCAGGGGAAACTATGACTGAAGACTTAAAATTCATACATTGCCTTTGGGACCTGGCAACAAGTGGAGGCTGCAAGGCCTTAGGGACAATTAGGGAAGACTCAAGGGCTTCAAAGACAGTGTTCACATGCAGAAAAGAGAGGTGGCTGTCAGGCAGAGCCTAAAGACAAATGGATGAGATGGCATTAGGTTCTAGGAGCAAACATAGGGACAGGACACTTAACCAAATTGTGGCATGAATTCCTGTGGGAAGTAAAAAATGTGCCTAATGAAAGTGATGCTCTTGCTAAAGAAATTTTGAGAAAACAACAAAAAAGTGTTACAAGTGCTGACTTCTGATTGTCTCCTCTAAAATGGAACAAAGCTGGGTAGGGTGGCACACACCTCTAACTTTAGCTACTCAGGAGGCTGACATCTACAGAATAGAGGTTATCTAAGCCACCCTGGCAGACTCCATCTCTACTTAATGAGCAAAAAGTCATATTTTAGGCATGGCTCAAGTGGTATCAAACAATACAACCTAGAGAGAGTTCAAGCCACAGTACCTGGTAAAAAACCAATATAATAAATGTAAAACATAAAGTGAAAGAGAGAACAGGAAAGAGCCAATAAGTTTTCTATCAAAGTTTGAAAAAATACAAATGATCTAAGACCTTTGAGGGCTCAGAAATAAAAATGTTTCTCATTCCCATCTTATTCTAATGAAAAACATAATAAAATTAAGAAATTGCTCCAGGTCAACATCAAATCAAAAGTAGTCTCTAAAAGCCTTCATTAAAATCACAGAAAGATTTACAATGATGTCTGTGTTACCTGTATTTCCCACTTGAGACTATCAAGGCATTCATATTTTATGAATTATCACAATACATCTAACCTTTCCTGATCATGTACCAGGTGTCCTGTTCTAGGCAAATTCTTTACCACTAAATTTATGTCTTTCAATACAATAAGTATTACATTAGACAGAGAAAAAGTAGGTGTTTATGAATACTAATGAAGAGGAGTCTTTTCTCCTAGTTTGAGCTATGCCTGCCAAAGCCTGCCCAAACCATAGATTTGGGAATTCTTTTTTGTTTTACTTTTAAAGTTGTCTATCACATAAAAATGATGCAAGTAAAAACAAGATGCTAGGCATATATTTGAGCTAGAAGTTTTCTGAAAAAAAATTCTCTAAAATAAAAGTAGCCTTTGATATGAAAGAAACCAATGGTAATAAAAATAGTTAAAATTAATGAAACTAACCACTCCAGGATTATTCACCTAATTGGTGCAAGTGAAAACATTATGCATGGGTAAAATAAGAAGAGAGTCATTCAGGAAATCCTCCCAAATTATGGGAATATTGGTAGTTTTGTTACTCTTTCTTTCTTGTAAAGTAATTTTCAACACTTTTAAAATATACATTATTATATTCATACTAGAAACACACAACATGCCAAGTTTTATTTTTAAAAAAACCCTCAGTGATTGGATGCAACTTTACCACAAAGCAAAATTATAGCTTTCTGCCTGTTAGTTGTCATTGCAAGATTTCAAGGCAAATAAAACCCGCCACATTTGTTTTACTTTCTTGAAAACATTTTAAAAAATATACCTGGGTGAGATGTTTCCTCCTTTTGTTTTATTTTCCAAACTTTCTTCAGACAAAATTTTGAACGTTTTCTAGTAAATTGTGAACTCTTCAAGGGCAGGAACACATGTATACTTTTAAAAACGACGCAAATAATTAGCATTTGCCACAACAGGCCCTTCAAAAACTCTTCTTGCCTTTTTGATGAAGATAGACTTCTTTTTTATGTATTTTTTTGTTTTGCTTTGTTCTGTTTTTTGGTGGCAGACTTCAGGCTTAAACCCAGTGCCTGGTCACGGGCCTTAAGCTCTTTTGCTCAAGGCTAGTCCCTCTACCATTTGAGCCATAGACACTTTAGACTTTATTGGTGGTTAATTGGTGTAAAGAACTTTCCTGTCCCTGCTGGCTTTGAATCATGATGCTTGGATCTCAGCCTCCTGAGTAGCTACCATTGCAGGGAAACCCATTTGTACCCTTCTGATTTCTCATCTTTTATATAATAACTTTAAGTGTCCTGTAGCACATGGAGAAATACAGATATGCCTTTTCCTGATCATGCTTCTAAAGAACTCCTCCTGTATTATAGTACTGACTTTCTTTCTTGAACACATCAACCAATCACCCCTCTCTCTGTCATTTCTGTATTTCTCAGTAATCTGTAGTGCCTATGAGAGTACATATATGCTATAGATGTCTTGGTTTTGTTTTTTTCCACCATTAATGCTTACTCTTTCATGCTTATAATATTTAAGGATTTCTTCACTATGTTTTTCAATCACAACCAGAATGTTCTAAAATCATTTGCTTTGGGCTTATAACTCAGTTTTCAATCTCTGCATATCCATGTGAGTAAAATACTAAAATGATCTGTTTTTGAGTACATCAACAACTCAAAAAGAAACTCTACAATAAAAGAGGCCATTTACTCCAGCCTGGGTTTTGTTAACCTCATCCCTATCCATCCCTTTTATAGTGGCAAAAAAGCATTGGGTTCTTTTCTGTGGTGTTCTCTATTGTGATTATTCAAAACACCAATGTGGAAGCATCTTCCCCATCTATCCCTTTGCTGTCAGAACTCCTCACTATAAATCCCCAATGCTGTTTCTCTATCGCAGATGGTTGATTGGAAGTAGTAAAGTTGCCACCAGCCAAACCTACTGACACATCTGAACCTTCATAAGATGCAAGCAAACAATCTCAGGAGAATTTTGTTTGTAATTAGATGAACAAGATCATACAAGAATCAGATTGAAGTTGTAATCAGAAAACCTAATATGTAAAAATGTTATTGTTTACTTTATCCAAGAACAATTTTGTTCTGGACTTTGTTGTCATGTTTAATGTTTAAATATTTTTCCTATTTTGCAGAAAAGAGAATATGGAATCATATGGAGCAAAAATAGACCACTTTGAGAGTTCTCAAATGCATGGTTAGTGTGTGTGAGTATGATATATTACTGTAGAATAGTAAACAATTGATTAAGTCAATGAAGTACTCAATGATGCATTGAAGTTAAGTGACATAATACTTAAGAGTCTGTGTTGTATAGAACATAATAAACTTTGCTCACATAATCAAAGGCAAAAAAAAAAAATCAACTGCCATTTGTACTATCAAAAACAGATACCCTGAAAACACTAAAAGAAGGGGTAGGAGAAACACTTGGGCTCCTTGACACAAGACAGAACTTCCTTAACAAAGACCCAGAAATGCTACAAATCACGGAAAGGATGGACAAATGGGACTGCATCAAACTTCAGAGCTTCTGCAGGGCAAAGGACATAGCTCCCAAGATAAACAGAAAGCCCACAGTCTGGGAGAAGAACTTTATCAGACATACAATGGACAAAGGCCTCATATCTAAAATATATGCAGAACTCAAGAAATTAAATTCCTCCAAAACAAAACCGCAAAGAACCAACAGACCCCTCAACAAATGGGCTAAAGACTTAAAAAGAAACTTCTCTGATGAGGAAATGAGAATGGCCAAGAGACATATGAAAAAGTGCTCTACATCACTGGCCATAAAAGAAATACAAATCAAAACAACATTGAAGTTCCACCTCACCCCAGTATGTCCTTTATCAAGAAAATTAACAATAATAAATGTTGGAGGAGATGTGGCCAAAAGGGAACCTTACTTCATTGTTGGTGGGAATGTAAACTGGTTCAACCACTCTGGCAAGCAGTATGGAGATTCCTCAGAAGGCTAAACATAGATCTACCCTATGACCCAGCAGACCCACTTTTGGGCATCTACCTAAAAGACCACAAACAAGAACACACTAAAGCCACCAGCACAACAATGTTCATCGCAGCACTATTTGTCATAGCTAAAATATGAAACCAACCCAGATGCCCCCCAGTAGGCGAATGGATCATGAAAATGTGGATCATATACACAATGGAATTCTATGCCTCTATCAGAAAGAATGGCATTGTCCCATTCATAAGGAAATGGAAGAATTTGGAAAAAATTATACTAAGTGAAGTGAGCCAGACCCAAAGAAACATGGACTCTATGGTCTCCCTCACAGGGAATAATTAGCACAGGTTTAGGCTAGTCACAGCAGAGGATCACAAGAACCTAATAGCTATGCCCTTATGAATGCATAAGATAATGCTAAGAGAAATGAACTCCATGTTATGGAAACAACTGTTATATCACTGTTGTAATCACTTTCACCATGCCATGTGAAACCATAGCTTCTATTGTTGATGATCCTCTTGTATCCCTTTCCTGTGGTTGTACCTGCACTATCACTGTATCTTATCTAAGTACACTGGATACTGTATATACTGGTATTAGAACTAGGGAAGCGAAAGGGAATATCAAAATCAAGAGACAAAGGATAAAAAGACAAACGACTCCAAAAGCATTACTTGCAAAACCATTTGGTTTAACCAACTGAACAACTCATGGGGGGGGAGAGGGAAAGGGGGATTGAGGAGGGGGGAATGAGGGAGGAGGTAATGAACAGTACGAGAAATGTACCCGAGGCCTAACATATGAAACTGTAACCTCTTTGTACATCACTTTGACAATAAATAAGAAAAAAATCACAAAAAAGAAAAAATTGAAATTATATTCCAAAAGGAAACAAAGAGGGCATAAAATTATTGCCCTTCATTCTTTAGTGGAATTATTGATAGGTAAAAGAATTTGGAAAGCAGTTTGGCAGTATGTACCAAAAGCCACAAAATATTTCTATCTTAGGGCTAGTTATTGCATCAATAGAAATTATTTTTGTAAAGAACTCAAAACAGCAAAGATATGATAGTAAAAGCAAACAAGAAGAGCTCATATGACTGAGACTAAGTACTCAATCAAAATTATCACAAAACTAAAATTGAGCACTATAAATGTCAGATTGTAGAAAATATAGACAATAGATAACTAGATGATATATTTTGCTACTTTTGGGGGATTCTTCTTATACATTAAATTACTCACAGTAAAATCTACAGTCATAGAAAGATCTGACAAGTAGATCCTGATTGCTTGAATTACATTGTCCAGAGAAAAATGCTAGCTATATTAACATCTATCATTACTCTTCCCTCCCCTCTTTTTTTTCCGTGTTTATCAATACTCTGTTAGTATCTTCAAAAAGCATACTTACATGTATAAGCATATTTTGCTTTAGGAAAAATAAATTTTTGATTGTTAAATGGATATATACACGTATAAGCAGATACAGTTACATATATATAGAGAGAGATAATTTTAGGGATTGTACCTTGTTCTCTAGTATATCATATTGATGCTAAATGAGAGAAGCAAAAACACAAATTCTGAGATTAAAACTGTGACAAGAAAAGTAATTGGGGAAAAATGAAGAAAATATTCAAATACGTTACACTGGGTTAGAATACTGAAATATTGTTAATTTTTTTCTTAAAAAGGATTGCAAGAATTTTGCTCTTTTCTTTTTACATAATGAAGATATAATAAGCATTTAGGGTTTTAACCACTCAGCATCATATACCCTACTTCTTAGGATGAAAATCACAACAAATAAAAGGTAAAGTTTCCAATCACAAATGCTCAAAAGGGATAGATTGTTCTTTCCCAACTGCTTGACATCTAGCCCTTGGGCACATGCCATAAACAATCCTCATCAGACATAGTTGTTAAAGGCATTAAGTTTTGAGGAGTTAGTAAGGTTCTAAAGAGAGCCACATGTTAAGTAACTGTAGAAAATAGAGATCTACAAATTATTCCGGAGGGCGGGGTTGGCGGGGCTTGAATTCTTGGCCTGGGCTAGTGCTCTACCACTTGGAGCCACAGCACCACTTCCAGCTTTTCCTGTTTAGGTGGTACTGAGGAATCAAACCCAAGGCTTCAGGCATACTAGGCAAGCATTCTACCACTAAGCCACATTTCCAGCCCTAGCCCGAATTTTTGAAGGGAATCTTAGTTTTGTCATATATTCCATAGGGATTTATGGATGAGTTTCTTAGAGATATGAATTACATGAAACCAAATACCAAATATTGACTATGCATTTTTCTTTGAAATCCCTAGATTTCCTCTTGGAGGCAAAAAAAAAAAAAAGAAACTGATGAAGAATCCTTGAGGGCTGGTAATATGGCCTAGTGGCATTCATGAAGCCCTGGGTTCAATTCCTCAGCACCAAATATATAGAAAAAGCCTGAAGTGGCGCTGTGGCTCAAGTGGTACAGTACTAGCCTTGAGCAAAAAGAAGCCAGGGACAGTGGCTCAGGCCCTGAGTTCAGGCCCCCAAGCCCCAGGACTGGCAAAAACAAAACAAAACCAAAGAATCCTTGAGGTAGTTTAACATTACCAAAGCGTTATGCACATTACAGAATTTGTGCATTCCTTACAAGATATCTCACTGGACTTGAACATTTAATAGGAGGAATTTGCAATAAACCAATATGATGTTTTAGTCAACAAATGAATCAAATACATGATTCCATTGATTAAATTACTTAAAAATATTTATTGCCACCTTCCACCTGCTGTGCATGGTTTGGCAGAGGAGATAAGAGACGCGGAGTCATGGCAGACATTTCAGGTCAAGGGTAGAGACAGATGCATGAAGTCATTGTATCTTGTTCTCCTGGAAAATTGGCACAGTAGATGTCCTGAAAATCTCTCACTACAAAACATCTAAAAGTGCCAGACAAAATATATACAACATCCTTTTTAATAAAGCAATGACCTTGCCAAGCAGTAATGAAAAATCTGAGAACTAGAAGAAAAAAAAAAGACAGTTCTCACAGGCAGGTAAATCTTGCAGTCACTAACAAGCATAGCTACCTACAATTCTGGCTGAGCTAAGGTTTAAATGTAAAGAGTGCATGAGTTTTCTTTTTTAAAAAAGGAGAGTGTAGACATTGGTAGAAATTTAATATTGGTTTGACTCTGGACTTTTCTGTGGTTACCAATATTGATTCCTATTAGCTGCAAAATTCTACTCTTGATATTTTGTTTAAAGATGAACACATCCTTCATCCTTTGTATCCCAACACTTCCACTACTGAAAATGTAATAGATTCTTCTATTACCTTTGTAGGCCTATGAAAATACTAATATATATTTAATATATAATATAGTTAACATTAATAGTTAATATTATATAAGCCTAAATATATGTGTACATTATACTTACATTGGCATACTCACATCCAGACAGAACTTCTAGATCAGACTTCCTTGCAGGCTTCATATGGGGTCATCTTTTGCATCAGGTACATGCTGCAGATACAAACAGATGGCACTTAGACTTTAAGCTTAATGGATCAGTGGGATCTAAAAGAAAGAAATCCTAATAAGGAATGTAGAAGCAATTGGGAATATTTGCTCAACTAGACAAATAGAGGGAGAAAATCTAAATAAACTTGTTAACCATTTCATTTATCCAGGAGTAACTTAAGCATAATACATTCTTAACTAATTGTTTCCAATCTCTAATGAAGCGAGAGTAAAGAATTTCTATGTGAACTCCAATGCATTGCATTCCAGGATGTATCATTTAATGGTATATTAAAAATGGTATAAAAACTAGCTCCAAGCAGCAAGGAAACATGTGGTGTGTCAGTCACAAGCCAAGGGTAAAAGATATATGAATGAATGAATGAATGGTAAGACTCCTTAAAATTTATATTTATTTCCTTTTGGAGGATAAGTAAGGGGAAATGGCAAAAATCTATATAATGTGTTAACACTTTTAGATGAAAAACACAAAGAGAAGTTGAATTATATATTAAATTTATAAATATTACAAGGTTTAGGTGGTTTGGACATACTAGATCTAACTTAAAAATATTTATGAATATAGAGAGGTGAAGTTAAAGCTCTGAATATGAAATATCAAAATAAGATTCAGCTTTGAAAAATGTGAAGTAATGAATCTTGGATGAAAAATTCACAGTTAATCAGGGAAATGGAGGTACTATATTTGGAAAGTAGTAGTGTTGAATGAGACCAGGGAGTGATCGTTACAGAAAATTAATAATGAGATTGCATGGGATGTTATAGTGGTTTATAAAAACTGTTTGGGCAGCGCATGCAAAGATAACACATCACAAGTCAGACAAGTGTGTCCATTTATGAAAACCTCAGTTCCAGAAGGATGTCATCTTACTGGAGTGAATATAGAGAAGGCTACAAAAATGATTGAGAGGCTGGAAGGGCTGATGTGAGGTAAGATGAAAAAGAACTAAATATGTATGGCTTATCCAAATATAGGCTATTTAACCACAAAATGAGGTGTTCACGCACTAAGGAAAGAGGAAAAAACTTTTGGAGGAAGTTTTAGCAAAGGTTATTGGGAACATTCTGCACAAGACTGAAAAAGGAAAAGTTATGGTCAAATCAGGGCTCGCTAGTGGGTTAAGTAGAGAAAATAAGTGTACTACTTATGTTCTCTGTAGACCCCTTTTGCAAAGTGAAAAATATACTATAATTCAGTCTCCAAGTTCTTCAGTTTCCATAACTTTTAAACCAAAAGTAATAATAGCTTCTTAGCAAATCTAACACATGATTGACAAGATCACTCCTGTACTATTCATTTTAAACATATTTAACAAAAGTCTAATATTTGCTATTATGCAGATATTTTTATTAGCTGAATTAAGCTGATCTGAGAAATTTACAATAGTCTTGTGTAATATGCAAACTTGAATTTACTATAGTTTCTATAAAAATGGCTATAGTGTTGTATTCAAGGGTACAGTCAGAATATATTGAGGTCCTTAATAAAGGTTCGAAACAGAATAATTGAGACTCTACAGGTTGGAGAGGCAAATGCTTCAAGTATGGCATGAGGGAAGTACCAAACACTCTTGATTTAACCAAGATTTAGCGACTGCACATATATTTGAAAATATTTCAGTCAAGCAGTCACTGAAATTCTACTTTCTCTATATAAATTTATTTTAGTGAGAATCTAGATTCTGTTTAATTCTAGTCATCTTTACCAAACCAAAACCAAGGTTTGAAACACATGTATTTCTTGTACTCAACAATAAATAGGTTCAATTCAGGTTCAAAAATCATTATTTATTATATAGCTGTAAAACCCTATCGAAATATTCACACAACTGGAGTACTCATTTCACCTATTCATCTCAATCCCATGATACCACTTCTTTGTATAGCTAGAATCCCTGACAACAACATTGAAGATGAAAATAAAACTGAAAAATAAATTACAGCTATCAACATATTCTACATTATCCATGTTAGAGAAAGCACTGTAAAATAAAAAAGAAAATATAAGCTATATAAACTTTTCTTGAAGTCAATATTGTGTTTAATCTTTTATATGTAATTCTAATTCTTAAAACTTACCAGGCAGGTATAATCACTAATATAATTTGTTTGTGTTTTAAGGAGATATGTATGGATAGACAAATAGAGATTATTATAAATTAATTATACTATATTAATTTTTTCTAAACAATAAGTATGCGGTTTTCCCTTGAATTTGAAGACAGTGCACAGGAAAAAAAGAGTCTAGGCAGCAAGAAATCACCCAAATCTAAAGAGCTGAGTTCAGCTCCGATCTATCATCTGCAGCATGCTAGGGCTGAGCTAAACCTCAGCCGAGAGAGTCAAGTAGAAAATGTGCTCAGACATCCTGATTCCTTTCTAGCCTTTTGCAGTCTACTTTAGCTTGCTTATGTTCATTTAGATTGCATTGTCATTTTTTTTCAAAACAGGAAAACATAGATCAATTTAAAATGCTCTTGATTAGTTTCTTTAATAAATGCAAATGGTGGTTAAGTTCTACAGATACACAGTTGGTTAAGAATCTAGGTAGCATATTTTTAAATATATTATCTAATTATGTGTCTTAACTATGAGAAGTTTTTCTCTCCCTCCTTCCTTCTCACCATTCTTCCTTCAACCTTTGTTTCTTTCTTCTACTTATATTTATTCTTTCCTTCCCTTGATCTTCTCTCCACCCTCCACCTTCCTCTCTCTTTCTCTCTCTCCTCCCCTCTCTCTCTCTCTCTCTCTCTCACACACACACACACACAAATTGACTTGGTAACTTCTTTTTATCTAATGGCCATAGTTTATCAGAATTAGAGTTTTGATTAATTAAAAAAAATCAGCAAGACATTGGTGGTTTGTGGCTGAAATCCTAGCCTCAAAGCCAGTTCAGGCAGAAAAGTCTGTGAGATGTTTATCTCCCAATTAGCTACCAAAAATCCAGAAGTGGAGCTGTACCTAAAGTGGTAGAGTGATAGTCTTCATCACAAAAGCTCAGGGACAGCGCCCAGACCCTGGGTTTAAGTCCCAGGATTGGCGCACAAACAGAATTATTTTGACATTGAGAAATTTATTTTGCATCTTTAATAATGATTTCTAGTCACTACATTGCCAAGCCCCCTCTGTTTATTGAATATTATAATGTGAGCTTTTGGTTTTAGTTAATTGTTCTGAGAAAACTGATTAGTAGACATGTCAAAAATATTTAGAAACTTGAAATTTCTTTAACAGAAATTATGTTTTTGTAGAAAATATGAGAACATGTACTACATTTGATCAGCACAGGTTGGTTTCTCCCAATCTGAATTTCTCAAATCTGAAATGCTCCAAAATATAGGTTATTGGTAGCCAAAATGGTGTCCCAAGTGGACAACTCTGTGCCAGACTTCATGTGATAGATTGCAGAAAAAATGGAGATATGCTAAAAATATACTATGAAATTCCCCATCAGATTCGGTATATATGAAGCATAAATGATTTTCATATTTAGGCATGGTTTCCATTCCTAAGAAAGCCTATTATGCATGCAAATATTCCAAAATAAAAAATCCAAAATCTGAAACACTTCTGATCTAAGGATGCCTAATAAGGGATATGAGTATATATACATATATATAACATATATATACACATATGTATACATACATATGTACACACACATATATATCCCATGTATATGTAATACATATATGTTATAAGGATTATATAAAGTTTTGTAATATTTTATTTTACTTATTTCTTTTGTATCAAATGATTGACAAAACTATTGTGCAAAAACTACACATAAAATCCAAGGTATCTATGACCTTGAAGTATTTACATTCTAGTAACTCCTAAATCCTGCTTGAGACAAGTGTAAACCAGGTGGGTCAGAATCATTATTTAAATTTTTTTGCCTCTAAGATAAAAGCCCAATTGTCTTAAAATGTTGATCTTTTGTTTATCAGTTCAATAGGCAGAATTTCTCAAATAGATCCTCCCAAGACTTCCTTACCTCATTCCCCAAACGTATAAATATGATGAGATGTCACCCTCCTGCTTACATTATGGGGCATGGGCCTTAATCCCATGATCCCTTAAGGCAAATAGCATTCTCTGGTTGATAGCCAAATGAAAAAGCAGAAGTCAAAAAGATTAGAAGAAAGGGAAGGATTCTAATGACAATAACTAATAAGGAAACGAGAACCCTTGTCCTAGATTCCACTGTTAGTAGGAATGAGTTCAAAAGAGTACCTTAAAGTAGAATTCGACTTTAGTCCTGTAGCATTCTGAGTAGAACCAACCATACCATGACAGATTTCTTACCTACAGAAATGATGAAATATTAAATGAGATTTTATTTATGAACCTGCAGTCATTTTATGCAATATAGAGTTAATACAATAATAAGTAATATTTTTGTTTTGATTATCTTGTGATAAATCATCATTTATCACAATTGCTAAGGGATTTTTTTTGGTAGCCTCTTGGCATTTTATTTGGTTTAAGTTCCTTCTTTATACTTCCCCTAAATCCAAATACTTGACAAGATATAAGTTTCAAATTTCAGGACCCTATCATTAACCTTGTTAATCACAGGGCCTTCATTCTAGTGTTATTCCAAGGGATTACCTCGATCTTCCTCACTTTGTCCTCGTTTCTGTACTGTATCTTTCCATCTCCGTAAGTCCTACTTTACCATGTCTATATCAAGTCCATCAAGGTCTGGACTAAGCAGATAATCACTTAATCAGAGTAGTACCATAGGATTTCACCAGAAAAAATGTCATAAATCAACTTCTATTAAAGTATTCCAACTTTTAAATAACTCAAAAATTATTTTCCTCTTATATATTTGGGGATTTATCTTCATTGTTTGGAACTTTTATTTTATTGTTGGTTTGGCATTTTTATATATACCACTAATCATTTTTATCCTTATAGATTTCACCTTCATACAACTTTATTAAAAATGATTATGCTAAATTTCAGGGACACAGGATGTATGAGCTCAAGAAACAAGAATGAATAGGAAAGATAAGAACAAAAGCAAGAAAAGGAGCTGCTTTCTGAAGTAAAGTATTGTGAACTGATACAATGACTCTCACTCAGGAGTCCAACTTTGTTACAAAAGGAAGAGAAGGACATTGCAAGAATCATTCATAACCACTCATAATAATGACTGTTTTCACTATAATTGAATCAGAGATACTTTATATCTATAGAAAGTGGTCATTTTTACTGAGCATGTTGATTCATAGTGGCATAACTAATCATGACAACTTTATTAATTGCTTATTATCAAGGGTTTTCTCTTTTATTAGAGAACAAGTGACTTCCTTTCCTCACACTGGTTTATGTATATCTCCCTGTGTGATAAAGATTAATGCATAAAGCTTTGCAGGAAACTGCCTCATTGATTTTGTTGCCTTTGTATTTGTCTTCCTTAGATGACTTCCACTAACATAAATGGAGGATGCATAGTCCATTTCAATGGGACACCCAAGGCCCTGTTGGTGGTGAATGGGCTCTGGCTTGAGCACAGGCAGTTCAGCAAGTGAGAGGTTAAAGAGATATCAAAAAAAACAAAGAATGCAGCATATCACTGGTCATTTTTAAGGTCTGTAAATACAGTGTTTGTTTCATGGGGGGGACTTTAATAATGTATTCAGTTTTGGCTTGTATTTTTTGTACTGATAAGAAACTATATTAAAAAATTGATGCAATGTGTTGTATTCTATGATATTAATATTACTCAATGTTATAATGAGCTCTCTATAAGTTGCCTCTCTAATCTATGAATCTGAATATTCCTATAGGGTATTTTGAAATTCTTCAAGTTGAACATTAACCAATCCTCTCCTTGATTGTACAGCTTCAGTTTTTTTTTAAGCTTCAGTGTTTTTAAACCCTATGTTAATTGTCCTCCATTATTAAGACTTAAACTAAGCTCTGATAATTTTATGCAGTAGTAAATTCTCTCAAACATAACTTAATCCAACAGCATCAGAGCTAATGATGGATAAAGCAGCTTACCTCCATACATGGTATCTCCTATTATAGACTTCCTCCTCCCTCAAAAAAAGAAGTCTATATTGAAGAAAAGTACAAAATCAGTACCTTTGAATCTTCTGTGCTATGATAGTGCATTGAATACAAGAAAGCTGATGGGGTAGTTTTAAAAAATGTCCTGACAGAGTCAAGGTGATGGCCATTTTTAGCTGCCCTGCTATCCATCACCTCTTTCAGCCAAGCATACTCCATCATATGCAACAGCCTCATGAATTTATGCATCAAGCTGTGCAGCCAGTCGTGCCGAGGGCGCTGGTGACAAGTGAAATTGCTGTGCGCCTCATTTAGCTGTTTATTGCGCCTGAGTACGTGTTGCAGCTGTCATCCCACGATGGGATGATAGTGCTCGTTAATAGACAAGACAGGCAAATAATGATGGAGGCCACAGCAAGAGATGCTCATCTGCCAATGGGCTCTGAGCAATATCACAAACATCCACAAAGTTTTCCATCAAAAGCAGCCCTGAAAGAAAATAGAGAGGGCAGGACTGTTCTTCATGGGACTAACAATGGAGATTCAACTTTTGAACAAAGTATAGCCAATGGATCATATAACTTAAGGCTGGCATTTGTGTGTCTACTCTTATGCTTTCCTTTGAAAAGAACCACAGAAAAAGTCCCTATGCAATAGCCAAGCTTGCTTCCGTCCCCAAGTTCATTGCCTTCCTACCACATCACACAGACCTAATGTTAACCCAACCAAACAGTTGGCTTCATTCTACTGTCAGCAATGGTTCTATGGATTTGTCACTATTAGTTTTCAACTTCTTGAAGACTTGTTTCCTATACTCACAATTTTGGATTGTTATCTTTCAATTCTTTTCAGTAATTCAGTGGAAAGTCACTTGAAATAGAAATATTCTATCTTTAGATTTAATTGAATTTTCTTTTGTATAAAATTAAATTATATTCAAGCATTCATATCTTGGCACATAGCAAAGAACCTCTTAATGAAATCTCACAAAGATGAAAGTCTGTTACAACAACTGACTTTCATTTTGTTACTTTCCCTGAATGTAGGCTGCTTAACCTTACAGTTGTTTCTTTAAAAAAAAATGTTGGTGATTCATAAGTGCTTAAAGTCTGAGCTTCAATGTAATCTCTATGAAATTAACAACTATAACTCATTTGTAAGAATACAGAGTTTAAAGAGTTAATTAATATGTTTTATGTGATGAAATAAAGCAAATTGAGACAATCTTTTTCAGAATTTTATAAATACAAATAATACATGAGAAATTTTACATTCAATACTTGCTAACTGAATGTTATATTGTAATCCAAACATAGGGGGGATAACATCCAATTTCTGAGCTCCAGATATAAATCATTATAAATATTTTATAATGTAATGGAAGAGCAATAAAATGCCATAAACATAGACAACTGAAAATCAAACATAGAAGTGATCCATTGTATATGTACATGCTTTTTAGTGAGTGGCTATTTTGAATAATAACCTGTGACTCTGATCTTTCTAAAGGTATTCATTTTACTAAAGAGAAGGACTTGCCCAAAGCTTAACAAACACATTATTATTAATAAGTACCTCCAAACCATAGAAAGTCTTATGAACATTTACATAGAAAAATACCTTGCTTGGAATCCTAGGGTAATCATGATGAAAGAAACTACAAGAACTCTTTATGAAAAAAAACAAAAAAACAATTCCCAGAAAAAGTCAGTGAGTCACCTGAACCCAAGTCCCTTGGGTCCTAATGTCCCCTGAGCTGTTCCCATATGACATATCTCATAACCTTGTTGTGACTGACCTTGTGGATTTATCGTTACCACTAGGTAACAAAAGTTTTAATCTTACGTACACATCAGTTTGTAAGATCATTGTGATTACTTTATATGCAAATTTATTTTTATATACTTAGTTCCTTTTAAGGAGGAGAGGAATACAACATATCTAAAAGTCTTTTCAATAAAATAACAACAGTAGTAACATACTGAAAAGAGATGAAAGAATTTTAAGGGAAAAAAATCTCAAGCTAATGATAATTGTTACATTCAAAGATAAAATTCACCACTGATCTAAAAAGGTTGATTCATTCTTAAATGTGATCATTGTCTTTGAGCCAAAAATTACTTCAGTGAGAATGGACTTTCTGTTTTATGATGGAAATAAAGGAGAAAATATAAGTTAACTTGCAAAAGTAGTTTTACAATTTACATTTCAAATACATTCATATTCCATAAAATGAGGCCTATCTGTATTAATTATTTAAAGGTCCTTTCTTAATGTCTCTGAATCTTCTTTTTCTCAAAATGTACAGCAAAAGTCATTAAAAACACCTTTAGACAGGGCATCTTGGTCCAGAAACATTTCTTTGCCATAGGATTCTGATAAACAATGTACAGGGCAATGTGTTTGCTACAAGAATTAAGTTGGATGTACAGTAGACATCATTATGCAGGAGGTATGGCATTGCTTTTGGATTACACATTGCAGGAGTGATTTAGCTCAGACTGTTAATGTAACATCCTAAGAACTAACCTGTAATAACTTTACATACTTTATTTCCTTTTCTCTGTTTTATTCTTATAATGAAATAATACAGTCGAAGCTATGTTATTCCACATCTGTGTTTTCTCAAAAATAATGACAATGAATTTCTTTTGGGCATTTACAAAATTAATGGTCAGCAAATCTGAATATGTTGACTACTTTTTTTCTTAATGAAATGGAAAAGAGATGTGTGATACATATACACACTCACAAAGTTTTATTAATGTTTCATAAAATGGTTGCTACAATCAAAGGAACTGCTCTGAAAATTAAATTACTGGGCTGACTCTGAAAATCAGCATAATATGCTCTGTTTAATTCAGTCATGCTAAGATGTTAGATTCTCCTTCATTCTCTCAGCTTTCTCTCTCCTTCACCTGGGGGCATCTGCTGATGAGTCTCTTCTAGAGGTTGTTTAATGACCATTTTACAGGAACTGTCAGCTCTCTAAAGCCCAGTGGCATTGGGCGTCACTGTATTACCAGCCTTTTTATACAATTTGCCTGACTGTAAATCGGAGGTATAAAAGTATAAGAAAAATGCCTATTTGATTTAATGACTAGCTGATAGGGGTCAATTAATCTTTCTATACTCAAATGCTTTACTCCTAAAGGTCACTTACTGTTTGTTTACACTCACTTTCCTCATTTTAGAAATGCAAGAAAGAAGACCATTTTGAGAAGAGCAGAGAGTAGCCTTAAGAAAATCCTTGTCAGATGCACTCTGGGATTCAGACTCAAATCCTAATTACACAGTAAGACAGAGAAATGTAGCCTTTACATTAGCCTAATATAAGGCTGCAAACCATATCTGCTCATTTTGGTCACAGAAATCAAAGATAATGACCTGGTTTTGCTTTTTTATGTTTGTTTCTGTGTGTATGCTGAGAAATTTGTTTATTTCTATTTATTAAAAATAGCTCTGTATTATATGGGGAAAAACATTTCATTCTTCTCCCTTTTGAAAAAAAAACAAATTCATCTTTTAACAATATCATCTTATTTTACTTAGAACATTGCCTTTCTACAAGGTCAAATATACTCTTTAATTAATAAAACAAATTTATTCTTTTAAAGTGTGCACTAGTTCACTGTATTCTTAATATATAATAAGAGATGCATCACAAGATGCATCACATTATTTTGGTTTGTTTGAATCTTTGTAGTATTTAAGGAATAAAGGGAAAATATTTGGATCAATACATCAGGCAATCAAAGACAGTTATCAAGGTGAATGACCTAAGATCACACAAAAACAGCATATATACCAAGATGTTGCTAAGGAAATATTTAATATGTTTCTAACTCTATCCCTTTAAAAATTTAGCACACAAAATATTATTTTTACTACTTTATCTGCCAAAGCATTGTCTAACCGTTAATTCCTACAAACAAGTGGAAAGGTGTAATCACTCTAGTATTCCCCCAGATGGGTTCTTTTTACAAGTGACTAGGAGTCAAGCTGAGCTCTCTTCATTTCTCACACCTGTAATCCCACCTAGTCCTGAAGCTGAGATCCAGATAATGGCCAGGCAAGGCAACAAAAAAGTCACTAGACGTTATCTCAGAAACAATGAACAAAAAGCCAGGCTGGAGATGCGGCCCAACTGGTAGAATAATGACAAGCAAGCAAGCTGAGTATGAGGTCCTGAGTTCAAACCCTGATACTAACAAAGAAGAAACAGGAATATCACCGGTGACAATGGAGCACACTTGTGAGTGAAGATGGTTGTGAATCGCCCTCCTTTTTTTGAAGAGTGTGAGGAATATGAACATTGAAGAAAATAGAAGCTTTTCATCAGTCAAGCATGCATAGCAAAACCACTGGAATATCAACCTTGCAAAATCTCCAGAGTAGGAATTTCTGCTATTACCAAGCACAATGTGTCAAAAACCCACTTCAGTAAACTTAAAACCATTTGTTTTCTGTCTGAATTTCAATCCATAGTTTCCATAATATTGTATGAACAAGATGTATAAGTAAAACAATGAGTCAAATTCTGGTAAATTTTTTTATGAAGTGTTTTTTTGGTTAAAGGTTGGAAGAGAAATCTAAAGCCTCTGATACCCAGTCCCACTTTTGGGCATCTACCCAAAAAATTACAAGCAAGACCACACTATATCCACAACTAGGTTCATCGCAGCACAATTTATCACCACTAAAATATGGAAGCAACCCAGATGCCCCTCAGTAGACGAGTGGATCAGGAAAATGTGGTACATATACACAATGGAATTCTATGCTTCTATCAGAAAGAATGACATTGCCCCATTAGTAAGGAAATGGAAGGACTTAGAAAATCATACTAAGTGAAGTGAGCCAGACTCAAAGAAACTAGTCTCTGTGGTTTCCTTCATAGGGAATAATTAGTACACAACTAGGATAGTTGTAGCAGATCACAAAAGCTCAATAGCTATGTCCATATGAACACATAAGATGATGCTAAGCAAAATGAACTCCAAGCTATCGAAACAAGTGGTATATCGTAGTTGTTATTTTCAACATTCCATGTGAAATTATGCCCTTTTTCTTTTGTATTTTTTCCATGGTTTTAGTAACTGGAACTGATTTTAGTACCCTGGATATTGTATATATGTGTACTGGAACTAGGGAAGAGAAAGGGAATACCAAAATCTAGAGACAAAGGATAAAAAGACAAACCAATGCAACAGCAATACTTACAAAACTATAGGGTGTAAACCAACTGTACAACTCATGGGGGTGAGAGGAAAACGGGGAGGGGGCAGGAAGGGAAAAATGAGGACGGAGGTAACAAGTTGGGTAAGAAATGTACTCATTGCCTTACATATGAAACTGTAAGCCTGCTGTACATCACTTTGACAATAAAGAAATGGGGGGGGGGAGGGAGAAGCCTGTGATACTTCTCACATAGCATACTAAAATTTTCCAAAGATGTAGCTCCAACATCAGCTGCTTTTTAGAAATTTCTAGACCTAGACCTCCTTTACTGTTCAGCCTCTTGCTCAAAAATTAAATGCACTGAATTGCATTTATTTGTTTATATAACGATCATTTATGGAGATGTTTTTCTCTCAAAGGCTGTTTTATATTTATCTTGACATTTTATACATATACCTGTATCTTAAATAGTGTTTCACATATTACAAGCACTTAATAAATGCTCTTTAAATGAAGTCACCCAGTCATAGTGTTTTTCATGTTTGCTACAGGTCTCACTAAAGTGTTCAGAATATTATATTCCTCCTTAGAATTCAGACTGGCTCCTACTGCTAAGCTTGAAGGAGCATTGAGATTGGACATAGAGATGAAGTCTCCAGTCTTGGCTCTGTCTCTGTGACTACCAAAGAATGCACTTAAACCTGTGATTATTCAATTCCTTATCAGTAAAATTCAGAATTGGGTAACTCCTGAGATCCTTGACATCTGTAATGCTCCAATTATTAGAACTCTGCCATTTGAATTTGTGGTCAGCCATTTCCTGTCAATCCACTTGTTTTGCTTATTCCAGATAGCTAATATGTACCAAACATTTACTCACAACAACATTCCTACAGGTTAACTTTTACAGACAGAGAAATTAAAAATAAATGAAATAATCTCCCAAGGAATTACACTGGCCATAAATTGCATAGAACAGATTCAAGCTCTGGGCCTCCAAGGAAGATTTCCCTGTTCTTTCCATTGTCCCATCTAATTCTATGTAGCTTATCCTTTTCTGGACTTCTCATGGGTCACAGTGTAATGTTAGAAAGAGAATTGCCCAGGATCCTCTGAGAAAAGACCAACTGATGGTTAAGTCAATTTCTCAGGATTCTTTTGTTACCAGAGGTGATGAGGCTCCTGTGATCTTCCAGATCTTTCTCTCATCCTCTGGTGGCCAATGTCATGCTTTTCTTTTTAAGACAGCTGGACAATGGACACTGTGGTCATAAAATAGAGCTCAGTAAACTGCTCCCACAAGCACTGAACTTGTGACCTCGGCATCATTTTCACCACATCCTAAGCAATTGAATTAACTAGCTAAAGGCAAATCTGACAAGCTCCACGTGAAATGAAACATGGCCCTTAAGATGTATAAATATTTGTCATTTGGTCCATTTATATCTCAATTAATTTCCATTGATGATTTTGTAAAGCAACACACTAGGAACTATGGAATGAATGTATCATCTGGATTTGTAGATCTTGAAGTGTAAGGATAAAGGGGATGGACGTGAGCTTGCAGATTGCAACAGATCTCAGAGGAAGACAAGTCAACACCCATGAAATACAAAAGTAGAGGAATCCCCATTCAGATATGAGATATCAGAAGGAGCTTCATGTGGTAACCTTGAGAACCTCTCTGGTCTCTCCATAGCTATAAACTATATTATGATCATAAATAGCCCCAAGCCACTACTTCAGCAGGACTTTACTGTAGCTCACTGGCTCCTGCAGGTCTTTGGATCTCTCATTCATGGAAATGGCCTTGGTTCTATTTTTACTTTCCTCTGTATTGTGGTAGTATATTTTTGTTTAACCTCAACTGCTACAGTTGGTTGTCAATATGATGTTTAAATTTCTTTAGTCAACTTGACAGGGCTGAAGGTTTCTCAGCTAAGTAATGGAACATACTTTCTAGAATATATCTCTGCAGGTGTCTCTAGAAGAGAGTAGCATTTGCACAGGCACCCTGAGTGAAAATAGCTAACTGTCCCCAACATAGGTATACATAATCCAATCAGTTGAGGGCCCTGAACAGAAAAATAAATAAAAAAGGGTAAATGTGCTACTCTGTATTTGGGCTGAGATAACCATCTTCTCCTTCCATGAAGTTTTTTTTTTTTTTTTTTTGCCAGTCCTGGGCCTTGGACTCAGTGCCTGAGCACTGTCCCTGGCTTCTCTTTGCTCAAGGCTAGCACTCTGCCACTTGAGCCACAGCGCCAGTTCTGGCCATTTTCTATATATGTGGTGCTGGGGAATCGAACCCAGGGCTTCATGTATATGAGTCAGGCACTCTTGCCACTAGGCCATATTCCCAGACCCCTTCCCTGAAGTATTATTAGCTCTCCTGGTGCTAGGCCCTTCAGACTCGCTTCAGTTCCTATACCATACATACTCCTTCCACCCCTCCATCTTAGAATTTGTATTTAGGTTGAATTAAACCATCAGCTTTGTTGGTCATCCAGACTGTAGATAGCAGATCGTGGAACTGCTTGGTGTCTATAATTAAGTGATCCAATTCCTGTTATCTATTTGTCAGTCTATGTATGTATGTATGTATGTATGTATGTATGTATGTATGTATGTATCTATCTACCTGTCATCTATCCATCTATCCATCCATCCATCCATCCATCTATCCATCCATCATCTAGCTAAACTTTCCTGTTGGTTCATTCTCTGGAGAGTCCTGACTAATGGACCCAGTTTCTTCTTTGTTTTGAGGTCTCATTTCAGACAGAAATCCTCTGAGTCCTATCTGTGTTCTGTCTCTTTAACTTTGAATAATGGATCAGCTTTTTTAGTTTCACTTCCCCTGCCCTGTACTGTAGCTGTAATTAAAATTGCTGTCATAATTCCTTCGAGCATCCACACAGTTCTCCCCAGCTTTTAGAGGTTCCAGACATCTCAATCTGATTTGGGAGGTGTGGGAGGGGGATGCTTTCATGATAATTGCTTAGAATATGGGTTCCATAAAGTAGAACCTTTTGAAGAAACAAATGATGTTTTATTTTCGATGGAGGAAGCCCAACTAAGAATTTAACTCAACTTCCAATCTACTTTGATCTTTGTTCTTCATCTACTAGTCAAGCAACAAAACCAAGAAAACAGTGTAAGGAAATGATTTTCTTTTCCTTTTTCATAAGTCTTAGTGTCTCCACCTCTACTGTCTTTTCCTAATGGTCCTTTCCACTTCTGTAATTCAGTGACTGTGCTGGCCATCTGAGTGGAAGGGAGAGTGTGATGTTTGACTATTTTTCCTATAAATATAATTGTTTCTAGGAATTCAGTTCATAAGATGAATTCTTCTTTAAGCAATCAAAAGAAGTACGTTAAGTGGAATAAGGATTTAGAAAAATGATTTCCCTCCAATATTATCAAGGAAACAGTAATTAATAAAATCGCATCTCAACTAATGCTACTTCTTAAAGTATTATGCTTCAGAATCTACCCACAATATTTAAAATCAACTCCCATTTTATTATGGCTGTGTATGCCCAAATTTTTAAACTGAAAGTAAATTGAGTCTCTCATAGGCCACATTTAATATTCAGCTTTAATATACATTTAGGATTCAAGTTAGTCAGATTATTCCCCTGCATACACTTCTAAGATTTCTATGAAATAGTGATGACTGAAAAAATGTCTGTAATGGTTAAAAAAAGGATTACATTCCTACCAATAATTGCTTATCAAATAAAAGATAACTGAACCCAAAGTTGCTGAAAGATGGTTCTCTATTATTTTAACAGTAGAACTTCGAGGGTTACTGAAGTTCTCCTTCATCACTCCACATCAAAATATGTAAAAACTTTGACATGTTGTCTGGATCTGTAATGATGATGGGAAGAGGGAATCGGGATAATGTAAGAAGTCATTTCTTAGGCTCACTGCCAGATTTTGAAAATGACTATCAGTTGCTTCAGCCAACTAAGTGAAATCTGAATGCTGGCTAAAATATTTGGAAAAAAAATAGAAACCCATGCTGATTCACAGGCACTAATATATGAATAATATTTAGTGCAATTAAATGACAAAGATTGTGAGGGTGAAATTTTGTAAAGACAGAAAGAACATTTATATGAGGCTTTCTGTACATATAAGTGAAACTTTAAAATGGTCTACTATATGGGAAGATGCATGGATCAGTATACTAAATGTGGAATTCTTATTTCATGTGTGTTAGTCTTAGGAAAATTCTGTGGCTGTAATTCAATGTCAAAATTGTAAAAGGATTGCCAACAATATGTGTATGTAAAGGAGTGTTTCTTTTATATCCTATATGAGGAAAATGTGATTCGAAGTCTGATAAAGGGTTTATTATCATTTAAACTACTTTGCATGAATCTAGAAAAAAGAAGTCATTGCTTCTAGCCATCTAGTCAAATAGATATTTACCTCTCTCCCTCTTACCTCACTCATACAGCCTTCTTAAAATTTAAATTTATATATTCATACTCTAAATCTATTCCTCTCTTCCTCTCTCTCTCTCTCTACTTCCCTCATCCCCACACACTGGTTTTCTTTTCTCTTCTATTTACTAATCATTTATCCAAATACATAAGACTAGTTTTCTGTCCAATACCAAATCACCAAGATCTTACTTCCTCTACCATGCAGTATAAATTATCACTCGCTCTTTGAAATACTGTTGTGCCAAGGTCAGGGTTGAGGTCATTTACATGGCAATGTGGAGAACAGCATATAATTTACTAGTAAGAATCACTCACAGCTGATACATGGTGAGAATTCTTCCATCTGAAATCTATACTCATTTAGCTCTCATAAGCAAATGCTTGTAAAAGTATTAAAATATTGTGTTGTGTGCTTAATTAAGAAGCATCAAATTACCCCACTGCTTTTGTTCACCTTTAGAAAATATATTTAGCAGCTGATAATTAGTGACCTGTATGTTGATTTAACAAGACTAGGGAACTCTGTATCTACATGTGCTGTCCTCAAATGAACAGAATGTTATTGATTCACAATCAGGAGCCCAGCAATTGGTTCTTTCTTCTTTTGGGGGACTGTAGTATTAATGAGAACAGACTGCCAATCCAGTTTCTTATGATTATTAAGCACCTATCATTTGATAAAATAACTACCCTGAACTAAACAAGGTAAGCACAGTATAAAAATATGTTTTGTTCCCTTTACAAAGTATGTTGTGGATTTTAAAATAACTTTGAATTATCATAGTTTTTAGTGTTTCAAAACATTTATGTGAGAGAGAAGCCTGAACTCAGGGCCTGGATGCTCTCCTTAAGCTTGTTTTGGTTAAGCATTTTCTTGACTGCTTGAACCACACTCTGCATAGCTTAATTCTATGGATGTGGTTGGGAAAGATGGGGTAGAATGATGGAAAGGGAGACATTGCTCAAGATGCATTGCACTCATAATATGCCTTAATTGTATTGAAAACCTTTTGAACAAGTATTTTAAGTTTATTTGTAAGGGAAGCAGTGCTATGGCTTAAAGTGGTAGAGCTTAGAGTGAAAGAACTCAGGGACAGAGCTCAGGCCCTGAGTTCAAGCCCCATAACCAACCAAAAAATTTTATTTTTAAAAAGCTAAAAGAACAGGAAAGACAGAACGAAAGTTTAGTTGATGTTCTTATTCACCACTACCAATTACTATACTCTTTCTTCATGCTCTGAAAAGCAGAGGGAAAAATAAAGGCCATCAGGAAAGAATGCAGAAAATGTTTAAAATCCAACATCTTATAGGTAGAATCCATCTAAGCCTGCAAGCATAATAAGTAATATGTTATGAGCTCAGTTTGTTCAGTTTGATATTTAAAGTCATCTTCATCCTTCTCTGCTGTCCATCTCATCTTTCTTTCTCTTCCTTTTCATGAACATTCTTTCAAGGAATGCTGCTCTCTTTAGAAGGTATTCAATGACAAAATAAATGAGGCCCTGAGTTCTCTTGTAGGAAATACAAACAAATAGAATATACCCATTGCATATAATCTGTATATTTATGAAGCAAGTTACTCCTGCCCCATAGAGGGGACACGAAATGTCTGCTGCAGCGAAAAAGAAAAGTGAATTGCATGAAATGAGTACCAGGAAAGCTTCCTTAGGGTCTGTCTCTGTTTACTCTTGAATTTCAAAGCCCCCTGGGCTCTTGTAATTGTCCCTGCACTATGAAAACATGCTTAGTGTTTCTGGTGTTTCTCCCTAACAGCAAGTCTAGCTCCTTATCTACCCTGGTCAGCAAACTTTCATGTCTGCTTGCTAATACTGCCTCTGCTTCCCCACTTTTAAAAAGTACCCAGAGCTACCTAGTTTTCAGTCTTACCTTGTGGTAAAAAGTAGGACACTTTTGTCTGGGAGCTATTGGCTCATACCTGCAATCCTAGCTACTCACGAGAGGCTGAAATCTGAGGATCATGATTCAAAGTCAGCCTGTGGAAGGAAATTCTCTGTGAGACTCTTTTCTCCACTTAAAAGCCAGAAATGGAGCTGTGGCTCAAAGTGGTAGGCTGCTAGCCTTGAGCAAAAAGAGGTCAGGGAAACATCCGGGCCTTGAGTTAAAGCCCCACAACTGACCAAAAAAAAAAGTGTGATACTTTTAACCCTCTTTTTCTCTGAAATGCTCTATTCCCAGGAATTCTATAGCATAGTTTCCATAATTGTACATTCTTTCCTTGCTCCTGTATTTTAAAACTTACTTTTTACTTCCCTGAATGTTTATCTCTAGTCGTGTTCTATTTATTCTTTACAGTGGAATGGGGAAGAGTGGTGAAATGAGGGCTTATTCATTTACTTTGGTCTATCCATAACTTATACACTTGTATCTACATTGTCTTTTTCTGCTGACTTAAGTCTCCATCACCCCCCCCCATTTTTTTTTTGATTACGTGGTATTAGAATGACTGTAGTATTTTGAAGCTCTGGATAAAAGGAAGGTGAGTTGAGGATATATGAGTTTGGGTTCATGATTATTTTATCTAGTTAGCAATCACTAGTGTCACAGCTAAGTTTCTACTCACCATCCAGAAGCAGGAGTGGCTTCCAGGAAGACTCTTCAGCTCCACTGTGCCAATCATTCAAAGCCAAATCCTGAGTGTGGGTCATGACTCAATCTTGTCCTCTGTCTTCAGAAGCAAAGGTATGTGAACAATAGTGTAAATGCTAGATGTGAAGTGCATGAGCACAGTATCTACTTCGTAGTAAAATTTTCCCATCCATCAAGCATATTAAAGCATAAGAACAAAGTGTAAAATCCACCCTGGGGAGAGCTCCATGCAGATGCTCCCCCTTCACCCCCCTCCACCACACATACACCTGTTTAAGTCTGTACCCAGTTACCTAGGTAACTGGCACATCTGGAGGCAGTTACCTCTCCTTTCTCTGAGGTCACATCCAATCCACCAGGCCATACCTCCAGCCCCTGCCCTAGATAAGGCAGGGACCAGCAGTGGTTCAGCCCACCATGCACATGCATCTTCTAGGCCACTGGCCAGCAGTTTGGGAATAAATTTTTCTCTCCTGCCTGAATACCGTGTGGTGGTCTCCTTTATCAGCTACCTACTTTAATAAACCTTACACAAAGCTCACCTCTCACTAATCTTGAGCCAAAATGGAAGTTGTGTCAGTTCAGGAATGTGTTGGAAAATACAACAAATATAAATCTGTTTGTCACTTATTATTTATTATTTTTTGGTCATTTTATGGGCCTTGAACTCATGGCCTGGGCATTGTCCATGAACCTCAAAACTAGTGCTCTACTACTTGAGCCACAACTCTACTTTCAGTTTTTGAGTGGATAATTGGAGGTAAGAGTCTCATGGGAATTTTTTTCTGCTGGGCTGGCCTCGATCCTCAACTCTCAGCCTCCTAAGAAGCTAGGATTACAGGAGTGAGCCACCAGTGCTGGGCTCCCTTACTTCTTCTTCTTTTTTTTTTTTTTTTTGAGAGGAATAAAATGAGATGTAATTTGTCAAATGTTCATATTTTTCAGGCTTAAATCATGTAAGAGAGAGAAAGTATGTGTGTTTGTGTGTGTGTGTGTGTGTGTGTGTATGGTGTGTGTATTTGTATAACCTCATATCTAGGGTAATAGCTCACCCCTTCAAGAGGAGTGTCCCCTTGATAATATTCCTACATGTTAATTGGTGTTAGTTAATATAAAATAATAGAAAGTAGACTACACATTTAAGCTGCTGTGTGTATTTGTGTTGCTACTTTGTATACTTGAAAGACCCTAAACCTTGCTGTAGTTACTAATCCCCATTTTTTAGAACTACAAAGATAAGTCACAGCCAAGGCCACCTAGATGTTAGTGATAATGCCTTTCAAATCCAATTTCTTAATGTTAAAACCATACATGTGTTTGTGATGTCCCAAATCCACTTATAGTTACCTGCATTTTTAAACTATTAGTCACTTTCATTTATGTATGTATGTATGTATGTATGTATGTATGTATGTATGTATGTATGTAAGTATGTATTGGGGGAGGTGTTTGTATATGTGCAGGTATGTGTATACTTGTGTCCTGGGTCTAGGCAGTGTCCCTGAGCTTATTTGCTCAAGGTTAGCATTCTATCACTTGAGCCACAGCTCCACCTCCAGCTTTTTGGTAGTTAATTAGAGATAAGAGTCTGTCAGACTTTCCTGTGAGAGCTGACTTCACACTTGAGCCTCCTCAGTAGCCATTGGCACCAGTTTAATATCATTCCTTTTCCAAAAGAAGTTTTAATATTTGAAAATAATGGTGATTTTAGGAAATATTCTCATTCAAAATGCTTTGCTTAAAATGACATTAGCTATAGATATTATTAGTACTTACTAAAGTATGCCATATATTTGCTTAGTAGTCTGGTAATGTAAATTTCAAGGAATACAGTAAATGTTAGCAAATTTTATTAAATATACTAATGGGAATCATACTTTTAATTTGTTTATAAATGTATAAAATTATCAGTGTGTGAAGGCAATCTACTCCCCACACTTTACCCCTGAAAGCTGATTTTCACCTTTCTGAAAGTGGCTAACAGAATTGGAGTAATCATAAATGAGAAAAGGAATTCCTGGAATAATTACAATGGCTGCCAACTGAAAGATCATTACAAAACAGGGAATGACAGGTAATGAAAATTAAAAACTAAAATTAATCAAAATATGAAATAAGCACCAACCATTAAGTCCCCCTATAGGAAGTAAATATAGTGACTCCTCTAATGATAAGAAGCCTTAAAGGTAAGACTTTATTACATTATAATACAGCCTGACAGTGGCGGTATTAAGTTCACACATATTCAAGTAAAGGAAACACAATATATCTTATAGCATCAGAGCTATCTAAATACAAGCAACTACTCAACAGAGTATGAATTAAATTGTTATTTTTTATATAGACTACAGAAAATATTTTGGGGGGGAGTGAGAGATGACTTTACATTCACATAGGATAGGAAATCCTTTGAGGTGGAAATTATACAAAGGCAGTAATATGGCTCAGAAACGCCCTTAAGCATTTTCTTGTTCATATAGAGAAATATTTCACTAACAATTTCAACAAAAGTAGGAGGTGAGAACAAAAAAATATATACTTTATGTTTAAACAAAACAACTAACAATTGCTTGGAAAGGAAATGAGCATCATCTGTATTTGGAGGAAAACAATAATGAAAACATCTAATAGCTTAAAGCACAGACAGGAAGAATTCAGAAATCCAGATCAGAAATAGACTCAAAATAGATAGGGCTGGTGCTGGAGGTTCATGCCAGTAATTGTAGCTACTCAGGAGGTTGAAATCTGAGAATCAAGGTTCAAAATCAAACCGGGCAGGAAGATTCATGAGACTCTTATCTCCAATTAACCACTAAACAAGCCCCAAGTGGTACTGTAGCACTAGCACTGAGAAGCTTGAGGACCAGCACAATACTACTACTACCTATACTATGGATTTTTATACAATCAAACGTCACAATGCAAAGCATTACTTGACTATAATATTGGATCTTATTAGTTAGAAAAAAAATTATTGAAAGGCATATTTTAAACTTTCTCCTAGATTCCAAGGCTACATTCCAAAATCTTCAGGTCATTTTAAAAACTGTAATGAGTACATATCAGTAACACATGTAAGATTGCACAGGAAACATAAATTCTTTGGAAAATAAAGCATGTTCACCAAGGAAAAATAAAATTTTAATAAAACTTAAATTTCTTTAAGAGAGCCACATTTGATAGGAGAAAAAACAACGGACTGATGAAAGTGTCAGTAGTTTACATTATGGTAATTGTTAATATGCAGTTTTTCAACTTTAATCTCTCCAATATGAGTGTGTGTTTGTGTGTGTGTGTGTGTGTGTGTTATGTAATCATTCCCCAACACTAACCCCAACAGGCCTAATAATCTCAGTTATATGCTTGCTGCATATAGCTACACTTACTACTATAGGCCACAATTTCTGTGCCATGTCTCTACTGAGCTATGGATGGCACAAAAAATATAGTATGTTACATGTTGCTTTGTTTTCAGCCCCTAAGGGATTAAGAATCAGAAACTTCAGAGAATCTTGAAGGCAGAAATAAAGGGAAGAAATGAACACATGACAAAAGCTAGGAAGAATTTTTCCTTCTTTACTTGAAACTTATTGTTTTGATTTTTAAGTTGGTCATGTGGCTTGAACTTGGGGCCTAAGCACAGTTCCTGGGCTTTTGTACTCAAGGCTAGTGCTCTACCACTTTGAACCACAGCTTCACTTCCAGTTTGCTAGTTGTTGATTAAACATCAAAGCCTCACTGGCTTTTCTGCGTAGGTTGACTCCCAACTGCAATCGCATATCTCTGCCTCCTGAGCAGATACTATTACAGGTGTGAGCCACCAGCGCCCAGGTTGGAAATTGTTTTTAAAGAAGAAATACAAAGATGTAAAAAAAGAAAATATTGTTCTTTAGAGTACCATTGGTTGTTGGCATTGCTGCATTACTCAGGGCTATTCCAAACTGCAACACTACAAAGTTCAATATAATCACCTATAGTAACTATAAATATAATATAAATGTAGTTCATATTACACAGTTTACAAATATGTATAATTTACATCCATTATAAATATATTACAAATAAATATATAAGCATACATAGTTTATACATAATTTGTAATATATAAAATATTGTGTGTAAATACAATTTGTGAAATTATAATCTATAATTATGTATATAATTATATAGAATACAAATCAGAAATAGAAAGCAGAAGGAAACAAAGTAAAACAAATAATTGCACTGAAATAGAATCAAATGCCTCTCAGCAATTCTCACAGCAGTATCATATTTAGTATAGTATAGTAGTACAGTATTTTTTTTGCTCAATGTTAAGACCACCTAGACCCACTGACATAAAAAAGTTTGATTAAGATGATGAAAATTTTGGCCTCAGTTTAGCTCTTACAAGATTAAAGTTTTGGAAATGACTTAATGTTCATCAGATTTCCCATTTCTTCCAAGAACTTCACTTATTCAGTCAGCTCAACAGAGAACTTCACATAAATTGTCTGAAGAATTTTATGATCTTGTTCTTAATTTTTACAGAGTTCCAAAGGTATTTTGTTTAGCAAAAATATTTTGATAATGATAAAAAATTACTAATTATGTCAAAACCACTACATTATATTTTAAGATTGGTACTGGTGATAATCATTTAATCTCCTGTCCCGTGCAATATCACTACAAGTACTCAAAATGTTCATGCTTTTTCTTAAATACAGCTTAACTAACCTCAGTCATTTTCATTGTTTCAACATTGCCTACCACTTCTGTTTTTCATTACTTTCCTTCTCCACCTTTGTCAAATGATTAAAATACAGAGTTCAAAAATGAGAAATACCATATTTTGAAGGTTTCATATAGTATATATACATTGCCTAGACCAATATCCAATTACCTACAGACATTGCTAACCCATGGTTAATTCTCAGGTCATTTAAAAAAAAATTTATTGTCAAACTGATGTACAGAAAAGTTAAAGTTTCGTACATTAGGCATTGGATAGATTTCTTGTACTGTTTGTTACCTCCTCCCTCATTCCCCCTCCCCCTCCCCGTTTCCCTTTCCCCCCATGAGTTGTTCAGGTGATTTATACCAAACAGTTTTGCAAGTATTGCTTTTGTAGTCGTTTGTCTTTTTACCCTGTGTCTCTCGATTTTGGTATTCCCTTTCAATTTCCTTATTCTAATACCAGTATACACAGATTCCAATGTACTCAGATAAGATACAGAGATAGTGCAGGTACAACCACAGGAAGGGGATACACGAGCATCATCAATAATAGAAGCTATGGTTTCACATCACATTTTGAAAGTAATTACAACAGTGATATAACAGTCGTTTCCATAACATGGAGTTCATTTCACTTAGCATCATCTTATGTGTTCATAATGGTATAGCTATTGGGCTCTTGTGATCCTCTGCTGTGACTAGCCTAAACCTGTGCTAATTATTCCCTATGAGGGAGACCATAGAGTCCATGTTTCTTTGGGCCTGGCTCACTTCACTTAGTATAATTTTTTAAGCCATGGTATTTCTGTTGCTTATGTCCAATTCTGTATTTTTGAAGCCATTATTAAATTTCTAACTTTGGTGCGTGCTCATTGTGATTTTTTGTTTGTGAGTTTTAGTAATGATGGAACTCGGTCTCATGCTTGCTCAAGGTGCTTGTTCAGCTAGCCTTCTACCATTTGAGGCATAACTCCAGTACTGCTTTTTGCTGTTTATTTTGGAGATGAATCTAGTGTGGATATTTTTGCCCAGGCTGGTTTGGAACCACAATTCTCCAGGTCTAATCCTCCTGGGTAGCACGAAATATGGGTGTAAGCTACCAGTACCTGACTTCACTGTGATATTCTTAAGACATCTGCACTCTACGTCATGAAACCAAATAAATGCAAGCTTTCAGGGTTTTCATTAAGGGCTTTCTACCTTAATTATGAATTATTAGCCACTTAAACTCTAGAAGTTTATCACTTTTTGTCCATATTTAGAAGTAATGTGGATCAAGAAACAAATTGTCTAGTCGGCAGATGGTTCTGTCTAGAACCATCAAATAATAAAGACAGTTTTATCATTTATTTTTAAAAATTGTCTTAGAGATTTTTATGTGACAGAATCCGTTTCACCAAAAACCTTATGAAATGACTCAGAACAATTTCTTTGTGGATGGTTGCCATGATATGGACTATTTGCAAGTTCATCTGAATGAGTTAAAACTTAATTTCATAATAACATTATTTTGATTTCCATGAAACTTTGTAAGAAGGCATTAAGTCTTAATTTTAGTGAATTCTAAAAAGAATAAATTGAACTTTGGTGCCAGATTTGCAAATGCCCAGGTCCCCAACATATCCTTTAGAACTCTTAGGCCTTTTAGAACTTTAAGGAAAAATTGCATGATTCTTTAAGGAGTAGGATAAGGGAAGTAATTGCTGCGGAAGGAAGAGGTGGCTATTCACAGGTGCCTGAAAATGCAGAGTAAAATTACATATACCTTCTGATGATGACTTACTCCTGGATACGCTCTTGAGTTTTCACAGTTTTTCCTATGAGTTGTGACAAGATGGAAACAAAACTACTGCCTTAATTACATGAAGATTGGAAGGTGTGAAACAGCCCCTCAAGATGACTGAAGAAAATTCACATGTAATACAAAGTTCAAGTCTGGCATTTAAATATATCTAGATAAGAATATAAAGGTATATGGGGACTATAACCTTGATACATTTTTCTTTTTCAATATATATGTGCTACTGGCTATGTTTTGAACCAGAGCCCTATTATACTATTTTAAGACAACTTCAAATATATTTCCTGAAACTTAAGTAAAACCCTTGCTTGGAAACTTTATAAATCATTTAACACAGATATCATAGATAATAATAAGTGATGTCATTCTAATACTGTATTACTCTTTCAGTGACATTATTTTTGTTGCCTGTTAGGCCAGAACTCTATAAAGTTCTACTGGAACCAATTCACAGCATCTAACTTCTTTCAGTATTTGAATTTGACATTTCTGGTCATGATTTCTGTCCAAATGAGAGTGGGAAAAGAAATGAATATGGAGCACTCTCCACCATAGTTGACCTGCAGGATCTTTTACATTTGTCCATTGCCTAGATGTTAATTTTAAAAGCATCAACACATGCTAAACTGCTCTGACTCAACTGTACCAGGTGATTTGAAGTTGAGCACTAAGAAACCTTAAGTGCTTTTCTTTTCTTCTTGAGTCTGGTGCTTCCCTTTAGTTCACTAAATAGCTGAAGCTTAGGACTCTGGCATCTATCATTCATTCTTCACAGATCTACAATAGAGGAGGTCTGTGCTGTGGTGAGCACCACAGCTCTTCTGTGCTGGAAGCCTGACTGAGTTCCAGTGTTCATTGTGAATTATCTTGCCAGTTAGTGTTGTTCATGTCTGAGCCAGTGAATGGAGACAACCAGTCTGAATGAAGCACTATAGTGCAATAAAAGCAATGTTCAAGCAGAACAATGGAACCCTGAATAGGAACCAACCCTATCTTCTGACCACTGAATCATCCCATGATGACACTGGCTTTAATGTGCCTATGGAATCTAGAGAGACAACATGATTAATGGAAATAATACTGAAATCACAAACAAATATCTCAAAAGACAAAGAACCATTAGTGGATTCCATCTATTCAAAAGACAATGCAATTTCATCTCTAATAATTCCACATGTTTAAATGGAAACATCTATATTTGCCAATCCTGGGGCTTGAACTCGGGGCCTGGGCCTTGTCGTTGGCTTCTTTTTGCTTAAGGCTAGCACTTTACCTCTTGAGCCACAGCACCACTTCTGGCTTTTCCCATTTATGTGGTGCTGGAATCGAACCGAGGGCTTTATGCATGCAAGGCAAGCATTCTACCACTAAGCTACATTCCCAGCCCAAAAATATTTTAGAGACTATGTTTTAACAGTCATTGGTGAGTGAAAAATCACCAAAGCAAAGGTAGTTTCTAGCCCTGCTGAGAAATGACAGGAGGAAAATTGTTGTAGAATGAATGTGGAAACAAAACTTAGAAAAGGCTCGACTGGATACAGTGAAATAGTGGCCTTACTTGTTCTCTTATGCTAGGCAGTCCAGTTATATAGCTAGCAGTTAGTTGAAACTTAATTCCATGGCTTTATGGAATATCAGCATTTATGAGAAATACCCAAGTCATCTCGTTATGTTTGAAAATTAGACAAGTTCAGGGTTTCTTCTAGGGCTATTTGGCTTTGTGTGCTCAGGGGATATTCATGTCTAGTCTCTATTTCCTTTTCTTCTTTTTTTCATAATTCTCTATTCAATGCCATCCTCAGTTACACATTATTTTTCATTCTGTGGTCCTCACAACATGACAAAAAATATTTCAGTGCAATTTTAACTATTTGAGTTTGTGTTGATTTTGTTGCTCGTTTGCTGTGGAAATCATCTGATGAGTCAGGCTGCTCCAAACTCTTTTTTTTTTTTTTTTGTCAGTCCTAGAACTTGAATTCTAGGCCTGGGCACTGTCGTTGGGCTCTTCAGCTCAAGGCTAGTGTTCTACTACTTGAGCCACAGCGCCACTCCAGGTTTTCTGGTGGTTAATTGGAGATAAGAGTCTCATAGACTTTCCTGCCTGGGCTGGCTTTGAACCACTATCCTCAGATCTCAGCCTCCTGAGTGGCTAGGATTACAGGTGTGAGCCACCCATGCCTGGCTGCTCCAAACACTTAAGACTTCAGAGAATAAGTGCATAAGGGACATTATCAATATGATTACTAGGAAAACAATACCAATAACTGAAAAACACCTAAAGCAAAGATTCCCTAGAGCCAAGATTTAACCAAATAAATTAACTAGAAGAAGAAATATTGCTTAGCTGATCTAGTCTTGAATTTTTTTATATTTGGAGTAACTATTTCTTAATTCAAGTGTGTCTGATATCTTCTGCTGTTCTCTGTCTCTCTAATAATCACAACCAACCAGGTTGTTTTGTTTTTCCATTCAAATAACTAAATGATATGGGTAAATAAGTACCTGAAAGTACTAAATAAAATAATAATGGGTCAATTTATGGAATATCTATTACAAGCAAAGGGATCATGTTGGCTTTTTAATTTCTATGAGCCAACTCTAAATTTTATGTTAAACATATTTTATATGTGAGTAAAATGAATATTCCAAAGTCATACTGCTAATAGTTAGCTTAGGATCCAACATTTATCTATATGTCTATCATCTACCTCTCTATCTGTCTGTCTACCATCTGTTCATCTTTTTTTTTGTCTGTGTGTGTGTGTGTGTGTGTGTGTGTGTGTGTGTGTGTGTGTGTGTGTGTGTGTGTGTGTGTGTGGTGGTAGAGTGAACCCAGCATGCTAGCATTCTACCCCTAAACTACATTCACAGCTCTTGATTTTTTATACAAGTTTTCACTAGTTGACCCAGATTTGATTTGAATTTGGGATCTTCTTACTTCTGCCTCCCAAATGCTATGTTTGTAGGTGTGATTTGCCATGCCCAATTTTAATATCTATGTTATTTTAGACTTTTTTGGACATCACTACCACAGTAGCTCTGCTTGCTTTATGAAGACCTTTATAGAGGGTTTGTTGATGGTTTGAAATTTCCCCTACTCATTACTGGTTCAACAAGGATCTGTGCAGTGCTTCTTAAAGGAACACTGCTTCCTTTTGGTCTCAAGATCAAGTTTGTCTATCTCTCTTCCCTTCAAAAATTATTTTTCAGGATAGTTCTTCTAGTTTTATAATTCTAGGAAGCCTGCTTTACAACTATTTTAGACAGTGTCTAAATCTTTGTTCTTTCTCTGTTCTTAGATTCCTGAACACAGTCTAATATATAGTGTGCTCTTAGTAGGATACTTTGAATTTATGAAGTATTGAAACACTATTCATGGACACATAAGGCAACCCTGACACAACCTCCAGCACCCCCCAATACACACACACACACACACACACACACACACACACACAATTCTAGTGTCATAAAGTACCTATGTTTAATGCTGGCTTACACACTCCCTGGAGAAAGTTACTTTTCCTCTTGATGCTAAGACATAACTATTTTCTCATAAGATGTTTGTGAAAATAAAATGAAAATCAAAGAAACAAATCTAGTATAGTACCTGACATATTTATAGGTTTTCTGTAATGGCTCTGCCTTCAATAGATTTTGTACCACTCTCATGGATCACACTGTTAAAATAGCAGTTCCTTTTTAGAGAATCTATAAAGGCCAAGGTACAGAAAAGTTTGCATTAAGCGAGAAAGGTTTGAAAAGAAAAACAAAAACAAACAAACAAAAAAACCCTCAGCCCCTTCAAGGTAATTTTCTTCTCTAATTTGCCCATTTCCTCTTTTACTTACCAAGATCCATTCCCACCTCCTATTTTCCTCTCCAGAGTCTTAAAATACCCTGTCTTTTCCTCTTTGCTACACCCAAAAGTCAAGCTGTAATGTTTCTACCTCCTAAAATCTACCTGAAATTAATTTTTTTCTCCTCTCTGTCTCCCCTGGCTTGCCTTAATGGTATGCTCCATCATTTTCCTGTATCAGCCTCCCAATACGCAAAATCAAGAAAACTCCCTGACTTCCTCTCCTCAAAATGTGAACACATGAGCATCCATCTACTGGATTTTCTTGACTACTACAAATTACAAAAGTTATCTTTATGTGTCTGTAGTAGATTCTGGGGGGCATTGTTTTTCCTATTTAATCTTTGTCATGGAGTAACGTTCCTTTGTTGAACCATGTACTCCCTTTTAAAAATTCAAAATCTATAGTTGCTACATCCTTGAGTTACCTGGTCTCAATAAGAACAACAGAATGCCTGTTGCTGCTCCTTGTTCCCATTCAAAATGCATTGCCCCCATCGTGTATGTGAGATTTTAGAGACCTCTTTTACAAGCCCTCAGCAGCCAACAATGAATAGCTGAGAAATATTCTTTCTGTAGACTTATGAAGACTCACCTTAAAACCAAACAATTATTTATAACATTGGATTTTTTGGGAAAGGACATTGCAGATCCCATGTGACCACCTAATAAATGTTTATTAACATTTGTAGGTAGGATTCTACCTTTGTTAGGGAGATGATAGCACATCAAGACTTCTTATCCTGAAGACTTCATATCCCTAGCCTTAACCTTGCTACAAAATACAGACTTATGAAGCATTTGTGTAATTGATGAACAAGACAAGAATATTACTCTTAAATCAGGACTTTTACTCTATTTCAGCTGTCATATAGAAAATTCTGGAAATATTTTAGTCTAAGTTTATTTTTCCTTTACTTCATCTACATTCATTGAGATTTCCTGTGAGGTCTGAGAATATTATATGTTCCTTGACAAATGCTAGAGGTAATAAAGCATTACTCATTTCTCTGCTTTATTTCCCTGTAACACAGAGAAAACATGTCAGTCAATGATAACTCTGTTCAAGCACCACTGTATGAAGCAATGAGGAATGGGGAGAATCTCCTTTGTATCATCACTGATTGGAATGACTAAGAAAACTGAGACTCCATAACCTATACAAAGCAATTTGTATTTTCTGAAGTTTGCATCATAGTTCCTCCAAAATATTTCAAAATAATTTATCTATTTTGCATTGACATCTTCAACTGAGGGGCTCTTTTTGTCAAATTGGATGGAAAAATAGACACATATAATTCTATGCTAGATTATATAAATTCTCTATTGTTCTGTTGCTAGATTTTCCCCTTTTTTACTTTGAAGATCACTTTAAGAAATCAGATTTTGTAGCAAAGTTATTTCTAGTTGTCACCAAATTCCTCATGTGGTGTTAATGGTGATTTACCAAGATTATAATGGTTTTCTTTAGATAAGGTAAATTAGAGAATTGTTTCTCAGAAAGTATAAAAAATAAATTGAGCATGTAAAAAATAGTATCGTAACTATTGTGGGAAAGCTATATTCTTGGCTTCTGAAGTGTTCCCAACAAAAATATAGGACCCAGAGGAAGCCTCATAGGAACCCATCATCCTATCTGTGCTCCCTGTATGTCCTCAGTGGTTTCCCATAATTTACAATTATTGACCATCAAACACAAATAAGATTTCTCATTACCATGCACAATCTAGAATTTTAGGGTGTATAAATAATATGTGGGTTGATAAAATGGTATATCTCCTTGATTTAAATTGGCTAAATATATTTGTACATGTTACTTTCCAATATGCTCTAGCAATAACAACCTCTGATGGAGAGTTTATTGTAGGAAGTACTCTGGGTATTGTATATATGTTTGTCTGAATCAGGGAAGGGAAAGGGAACACCAAAATGGTGAGACAAATGGTAAAAGGCAAACCAATGCAACAGCAATACTTATAAGACAATATGTTGTAAACCAACCATACAAATTCAGGGGTGGGGGGGATTGGGGAGGAAATAAGTGGGAGAAAAATGAGGGAGGAGCTAACAAGTTTGTCAAGAAATGTACTCAGTACTTTACGCATATAAGTGTAACCCCTTGCACATCACTTTAACAATAAAAATTAAAAAATTTTAAAAGATCTGTGAGTTTAAAATACAATGCTTATTCTTCTACTTTAATCCGCATGGTCAATGAAATTATTAAAAATGCAAAAAAAGTCACAAGATTAAAATAATACAATTTATTTAATGTTCATGAAAGCTCAATATAGCAGAGTAAGATTTATTTTGGCAATAGAAGGCAATCTGCCTGGGGAAAAGTCCAAACTTCAGATGAACTCTGGGACAGTAATGAGGACACAGGCTTCCTTCTAAACCTCTGTTTAATCACATATACCATGAAAACAAAATTGGTCTTCTCTATATGATTGTTGGGGCAATTAATATGTTGAGAGCTCAGCATATTGCACATGGAATATGCACTCATACTAACTTACATTAATAGCTTGCATTGGGGGAGTATTATATTTGATAATTCTCCTAAAACAACACAAAATACATTCACACATGTCTATATTTGGTTGAAGAAGTTACAGTTTGAGTGCTTGCCTAAGATGAGACTGATATGAAATTCTGCATTGCATTTCTACAAGTGCAATTCATAGTACATGATACCTGAAATAATATGTAAGCTTTTCTAAACTAAGGTTAAGCTTTGCTAACTGTGCTTATATTTTTATTTCATTATTCTTGAGGAAATAAGTGTGGGAATAAGTACTTTTATACCAAAGCATGAAAACGGAAGAAGAAAATAAAACTTGCACACAGTATATTACATCTGGTCTTGGAGACTGCAACTTTTTCATAATATTTACCAAGCCAATTGGCTTCAATCTCCCAGTTTTACCGCAAATAGATGATACTACATTTAATAGGAAATTTTTCATACTTCTGATTTTCATCTGTTCTTTATAGAAGAAATTGTCTAGCAACCACTACTGATTTTGGCTGTCCTCAGATTAACTCAGTGATGCACAATCTCACATTTCCAAGTTGAGCAATCTGGAGACATATGGGAAATGTGTGAGCCGGTCAGCAAATCAGTAGTGCTTGGTTCAGTTACAGAATATCAATTAAGGAAAAGAACAAGCTAAATACTCCTTCTACCAGAGAAATGCTAGAATGTTATCTCCCTTAGCCTACACAGCAGCAGCTGACTTATGCCTATAAACTTTGGTGCATGGACCTATTCATTCAGCTACTCCAATAAGCTTTATTTTTAATAATGTATCCAATCTGTGACGTTGTTATAATTTTACCCTCAGGTATTTATATGTGGAGTGATCTGCTGTATATACCGATAGCATCCAGAATCTTGAAATTGCTATACACAATTGACCAAAACCAGTATGGCACTACTATAAAGATAAACCTATTGTCAAATGACTGAGTGCTTAAGTATTTGCTTCATTCATGACAGGAGAAATCACCTGTCCTCTCAAAGATGTGAATTTTGTGTAGAAAGATAGAGAGAATGAGATGGAAGAAAGAGAGAGAAAGAGAGTGTGCCACGTACATAGGGCTCATCCCTGTTTACATTTCACCCTGTGTCTACTGGATTGATTCTCTCCTTCACGTCAGCTCTCCAGGCTGACAGCAAATCTAGCAAAGAGACATGGAATAAGAGGGACTTTGATTCATCCCCTCCCCCCTAAGTCCCTGCCTGTCATTGTCTGCTCCTGAGTAAGCAAAGTGAATATGGTCAGAGAGGTCTGGGGCTGCTGGAGCTGTGTTTTCCAATCTCAGGGGCAGCGACCTTCTCATCAACAAATCCATGCAAGCATTCTATGCATTATGCCGCTTTTCACTCAGAAGTTCTGTTCTTTACCACGAAGCACTTAGCCCAAATAAGACAATTCACCGTGGAATTGTGTGTGTATGTGTGTGTATGTGTGTGTGTGCATGTGTGTGTGTGTAGCTAGACTGTGTGATAGACAGAGAATTTAGAGGATTTTTAAGCTTTTATCCCTATTTGTTAAATGTTAATTTCCCCCTCCCCCATATTTCTTCCCCAAACCACTCTGTGATGTGATCACAAATACTCATGTGCATAAATTCCCATTATTATAATAGGAGCACTGCAGTGAGGCTTCTTCTGAAAATAAATTACTCCCCAGAATATATTAGGAAAGACGAAACCCAAACAAGCTAAATTGTGTGTTCTCCCATCCTGTAAGTTAAGCCTTTGGAGATAAAAAAATCAATTGCAGTTTTTACTTTACATGTATTTTATTTTCTTATTTTATTTGTACCTTATGTGGTCTCTCTCTCTCTCTCTCTCTCTCTCTCTCTCTCTCTCTCTCTCTCACCCTCTCAGGGTAGAAGATACGTCAATTATTAAATTTCTTATTTTCTTTCACTTGCCTTAATTATTCACTGGATGTCCCCCTCTTTTTTGAATACACTGTAGTCCATGTCAATATCCATGGTTGACTTCAAGCACATGAATATGTATGTTCTCTGAGAAAAGAGAAGTGCCCACCAGGATGTATTTATTATGGGCAGTCTAAGGGCAGAGAACTACTGGCGGAAAGTGTGAGGTCTGTATCTTGATATTTGCCTTGAGTTATTTCACTTTATCCCTCCTTATTCCTAATGACAGGACAAAAATCAGCTTTCCTACAAACTTCCCACAGAGGATGCTAATACAGATAAAATAATACACAGAAAAAGGATTATAAGCATTAGGACAAGAAAGACTAAAAAAGTCAAGGTGGTTTCAGTAAATTATCTTCATCCTGGAATTTCTGGTCAAGGTTTGTTAACAACTTTGGAGTACTCTTGGAGGTTATTTAAAATTTTAAACTACTAAGGAAGTACTTAAATTAACCTATATTCAAAAGGACAGCCATATTTTTCCAATAACTGAATTATAGCAGGATATTACCCTTAGGGTTGAAGGTTACCAAAAATAATAAAATCACCTTTCAAATGACCCAGAGGCACAAGGCCTTGCTTGCTACCTCCTCTCTGGTAATCACCACTGTCACTAATTCAAGGATAGATAGCTAATTAAGAATTACCTTTGATGACATCTGGATTAATTAAAAAATGTATAAAATCTTACTTAATGTGTTTTGGAAACTGAGCTTTGAGGGATTTTCTTTTGAATTAAGAATGAGCTTCAGTTTGTGAGTCAAATGGATAAATTAAAAATCTAAGTTAAGGAAGAGACTTGTTTCAAATTATGCTTAGTATTAAAGGCATGAACTAGCTTAGCCCCTTTGTAACTATACCAGAAAAATGATTTCCATGTCTTTACATCTGTCTTATTTGAGGCAGATTCCTTTCAGGTTTTTAGGTATCTATGAAAAAGTCTCTCATACTGAAGAACTGATATTGGACCAAACATAGAGGTGTATAAAATGGTGCATAAATTAGATGCATAGATTAGTCACTTTTAAAAATATATTTTAGCCTTTCTTATCTTTCAGGAACTGTAATTTTTACATCAATTCCAGCATTTCTTCTGTTCATGCTATTATGTCCTGGCTGGCTAGAAAATGTTTGCCCACTGAACTTCTCAATGACACACATAAAACAAGAAGTAAACTCCCTCAAGCCAAGTGGAACAGGATTTAAAAGTCAGTGTGCATCCCTGTTAGGGGCAAGACAGCCTATTGCAGAAACAAAAGACTAAAGAGAAAATTCTATCCTTGGAAGCTTCACGACGACACAACCACAGCTTTTCATGTAATAGCTCAAATGTTCCCACTACAGCTATTAACAATGTAATGAAACAAATCACTTGCTATCCGTCACAATTATGATAGATGGGATACAACTGTTCTAAGTCAGGAGGAAAAAAATTACATCTCAAAGTGGATCCATTTGAGAAAATAGCAAAGTTTAGGGAAGGAGGGATGACACTTTTCCCCCCTCATAAACAATATAGTCAGACATTTGATCTATCTATACCAATAGATTACTGTCTTGCTGAATCTTTCCCCTGCAATTTTCCCTTTTATTTTATTAGAGCCTGCGAAGAATCTCTGACTTCCCATGTGAAATAAGAGACCTAGTTTAAGACCACATAGAAAGTTTCCATGAAATGAAGAGGGAAAACTGATATTGTCATCACTCTTAAAGTTGCAGGTAACTGCACTTGACCTTTGGGTTTTCATTCTTTCTACATTTCCTTAGCACCATCAGAAATCTCTAGAAATATCAGTAGAGACAACAGTTATCATACTAGTCAAGTAAAAATAATAGAAATCTATCCTATAGTGTAAGTAGATAATGTAAGCTAGTTTTAAAAAATTATGTGGCCAGTTACAATATATCACAAATGAGTTCAATCATTAAGACTCATGAATTGAAATACCTTCTCTTGAAAGAGAAAGAAAAAATGCAGATACCACAGAACATAAACAGATCCACAGGGTGAAATACAATACTAATTACAGGGAAATCTCAAACCATCCTCCCCTGCCCCCAGGGACTACAAGGATAAAGGTCCAGTTCTGAAATCTACAGAGCTGTTCCCAAAGTTTCTGGCCAGAGGTGAGGGGGTGGGGTGGCACTACCCCTGGGGCTCCTCCCCACGATCAGTTGCATTTTGGCATGGAGTGAGCTATCATTTTCTGAATACCTGTGACATACCAGCTATGATAAGCACATAGCTATGACAGAAATCTTTATTGCACTCCATTGCTTTTATTGTTTCTTTACTTCTACTTTACAGATAAGGAAACTGAGAATCAAAAAGACTGAGAGACTTTTACCAAAACAATGAGTTATTAAACTACAAGAATTAGATTAGAATATTAGGATCTTTCTTACTTCACTTAGTATCACTTTCCCAAGTCTTTGTATTTCCTTATGAATGGCACAATATCATTTTTTTCTGATCGATGAGTAAAATTCCATTGTGCATATATATCATATTTTCCTGATTCATTCATCCACTGAGGGGCATTTGTGTTGATTCCATATCTTGGCTATCTAAGCATGCTGACATAAACATGGCTGTGCTGGTAGCTTTAGGATGTCCTGGTTTGTGTTCTATTGGATAAATGCCCAAAGGTGGAATAGCTGGTCATAGAGAAACTCTCTGTTTACAGTCTTTTGAGGAAATTATATTAAGCAAAGTAAATCAGACCAAAGAAACATTGGTTGCATGGTTTTCCTTGTTTGTGGTAACTAAAATGTGTTATAAATCTATATATAAACACACTGGATTCTTTAAAACAAACAAATCGACCAACAAACACTGGGACCTGATGAATTATACAGGATTCTAGGCATTTATACGGAGTGAGACCAAAAGAGAATATTTTTCAGAGAGCATCACAAAGGCACAATAACTATGTGCATCTGATAATATGAAATAATATTTATCTAAATGAACTCCAAGAAATAGAAACAAGAGGTTACTTTTTCTTTGTTGCTGTTTTTTGTTTTCTTTTTGTTTCATTTGTTTGTCTTTGGGAGGATAATGGAGGAAACAGAAATGCTGGGTGAAAGGGTGAATAAATGAAGCAGTGGTACTTACTACACACCGTTGAAAATGAATTATACGATTTGTGGGTGGGGATGGGAGGGAAAAACTGGGAGAGTGTGAAGAGTGACATTATCCAAAAAGAAATGTACTCTTTATCTGACTTGTGTAACTATAACCTCACTGTACATTACCTTTACAATAACAATTAAAAACTAATAAAAAGAGTATCTTTCTCAGAGTCATGTGCTACCCACTAACCGAGGTTGCTCAAATTAGAGGATTTTTTTCTCCTTCAAGAACGTATCCCTTACCCATATGGTATTACAGTTTTTAATATTTATTCAACACATACAAAAAAATCTTAAAATACTATGTGAAGCAATCAGTACTAAGGTATTTGTCAACATAAATCTACCGGGTAATGGACACCTCGTAGGTAGTACCACGTTATGAAATGATTATACAGAAAATCCAGAATTATATATATTATCATGGAATGTAAAAAAATAAAATAAAATAAAGAAAATGTTACCCCTGAAATTGTGGTCTACATTCCCATCTTGAGAAACTTCCCTGAACCATACTTAACCCTGAAGGTACACAGGATTGAGTGCCTGGCCTGAATTTTACGTAACATGAACTGAAAATGTCCTGAAGGTAAGACACTGTTGTTTTCCTTTATACAAGACATCCCCTCACTTGCTCTCAAACTAAATAGTTACCACCATAGACTAAGGGAAAGTGGATCTCTATCCAAAAGTTTACAAGTAAGTGCACACACACACACACACACACACACACACACACACAATCTACGCCTGTCTTTGACCTGTCTTTACTTCTCGTTGGAGTAGTATATCTTTTGAGGAAGACATAAACTTTAGAATTAAAAAAAAATAAAGTTCAGTAAATGAGAAAAGACAGTAAGAAGGGTAAATGATTTGATACTCAAATAAATCTAAATGTCATTCATGGGCAATGAAAAACTAATAGATATAGGTAATAGAAGAAGGAAATATTTCTTTGAGTTTATGAAGAAGATTACTTCGAAATAGTTCATTGATTGAAAAAATGAGTGGAAGCCAAACAGAGAGAGCTCTTGAAGGAAGGAAACTATGGGTTGCCTGTGTTCTCCTAAAAGATGAGTTCTAATACATATTTATAAGTAAGATTTAAAAATTAGTTGCAAGTACTAAACTAACTTAGTTGCAAATACTAAACTTGATGAGAATGACTTAGTAATACAAATGGCTAATATTTGGCATATTTTTGGATATTCCAATATTAATAATTGAACAGCAAACTGAATGGGAAAGCCGATGAGTTTTCTCTCAGGAGAAATAATGTTTTAGAATTGTTTAAGGAAAGTTTTATGCAGAAAAGGGGAGAAAATAAATTAATGTTAACTGTACCCTAGAGAAGCCTAAATGACAGGACAATAAAGCATAGGGTTGACACAGTCATTGAAATGAAGCTCCATACCCCAGCCTGTGATTGACAAAGATTCTGACTCATAGAAAAGAAAAGAGGAAAGAAGGAAGGAAGAGAGAAAGAAAGGAAGGAAGGATAGAAGGGAGGAAGGAAGGCATGGAGAAAAAGGGAGAAAGAAAGAAAAAGGAAGGAAAAGGAAAGAAAAAAGGGGAAAATTCAATCTTGTTGGAGAAACATTGAAGCAAGAAAAAATATTTCCCTTGAAGACTAAACCACAAAATCATAGGATTCTGTCCCACTTCTTTTCTATTTTCCTCATTCTATTTTTGCTTTTAATAAAGACTGAAATAATCTACCAATTTGAAGATTGAAATGATTATACAGAAACTAACACAGGAAATGAGATGAACAGGCATGAGGAAGAAGAGGGAAGCTCTTGCTGTCCGCAGAGCAAGAGGACTAAAAAGCTTCAGGCAAGATTCTGAAAACAAAATATGAAAGCCAAGTAAATTATTGAAATCATGTATCCTCTAGTAACTCAGTTAGGTAGATACATATAGCTTAGGAAAGTGAAACAAGACAAACTCAGAGTTTATGTATAGTTTTCATAGCACAAGAATGAGTTTCCCAAACTCTTTAAATTGAGTCAGTGCCTTCCTCTTTTGTGCTCAAATTCATGCTTATGGTCCAAGTTCATTATAAGACATTTTCAATTGGTTTTCTTGTATCTAGTTTATGCCCATTATACTGTAAGCTTTATGAGTGCAATGACCATATCTTACTCATGTTAACCTACCTTGGGAAATAGTTGGCTCAATAAGTATTTGCTGAAATTAATTGAATCAAATTAAAATGATACCACAGGTTTAAAATATTAACGAATCCCAATTGGTTGATCCATGCTACCCACAGGACTTAATTATGATTTTCATATAGCCTTGCTGTTCAAAGTGGTCCCCAGAACCACCAGCAATGGCACCACCTAGGAGCTTGTTAAACACAGAGACTGAATTCTCAGACCAATCCCCAGACCTTCAGAATTTTAACAAGACCCCCAGGTGATTCATCTGCACATTTAAAGTTTGAGAAGCACATTTATTGTGTGTCTACTGTGTGCAAAATAATGTATAGTGGGAAACAGTATATAGAGCCCTTGATCTTAATAAAGCTTGCATTTCTAGAAAATAAACTATAAAAAATATTGCAATAGATGATTTAATTAGAATACAATGATTGGAGAATTATAGGAGTTATGAGAGAAAGACCTACTTTAAGTACTGTTTTCTTAAGAAATCAGTGTTCAAAGTAAGATTTGAAAAATAAGTAAGAATTGACAAGGAAAATATTCTTTAGGATACAGAAGAGTTGCCAGAAGAAAGGACAGCCTATGTGAAAACTCTGGGACAAAAAAGTAATGTGGCATTTTGGGAGAATTAAAAATAACCAAAGTTCATATAATTCAGAGTGAGGTAAAGAGGAATTTGGAGATAATATTGAACATCTTAATTTTCATTCAATGAATACTGAACAGCTACTGAAAAGCATTAAGCATTGTAGTTATATGGATGCATGGTATTTTTTAACCTTTATTATTCTTATTTTTTGTCACACTGGATATCAAACCCAGGGTCCTGCACTTGCTAGACAACTGCAGTACCATTAAGCTAGATCAACTTTGGCTATAATGTAGAATATAAAAGACTTTTAAGAATTAATGATGTGAGGATGTTATTTCAGTCAGTTCTTCTCTGGTTTTTGTAGTGTTAGTTGAAGAATGTGGGCCTGCAAAAATTGCTTCTAAAATAACACATGGCTGTCCAATCTATCTATCTATCTATCTATCTATCTATCTATCTATCTATTATCATTAACATTTACTGTTTCACTTAAAATCCCAATCATCATCTATTTTCTGTCATCTATTCATCTATCAAATATAGCTACCTGTATGTATCAGCTATCTTTATCATCTATTATCTATCTATTTTCCCTCCCTTTCTACAAGAAATCTTATCATCCAATGCTTTTTCCTATAGCTTGCAATCTAACAGTGTAACAATCTTGAGGCTTTAAGAGAAATGCTCCAAAACACTAATAAGTTCTGCCAGCTATTTAAAGTTTGAACCTGGAAATTGGCACTGCATGAAAGACAGAAGAAGCCAATTCATGGAAAAAGTATTAGATTTCAATACTGTATTGGAAAATAAATAAAAGTGTTAAGACTACCTTCAATATCCCCTAAAGACTAAGTTGACATTATGAGACTGAAAATTACCTATCAGCCCATCTTCTTATTTGGAAGAAAACCATGATATGTGAATCCAAAGGAAACGTGAATCCAATATACTCATCTATTGAGAGCTGGAATATAGTTATGCTTCCTAATTTTGGCTAATCAAATGTCCCAAAACAAAATGCAAAGTCTGAAGGAAGTGACAGTGTTTTCTTATTCTGTAGCTCTGCTCTTCATGATTTCTATTGATAACTTGAAAAAACTTTAAAAGTAATCTCCAATTGTCAGTACTTACCACCATTAGATTATTTTTCCAAAAGTTGTCACCAGATTTTTTTTTTGCCTGAAATACAAGATCTTTTTTTAAGAAATGTTGATTCTTGTTGGATAATTTTATACAATGAGCTAAGTAACCAGCTACATAGTAATTTTAGCCTCTGTTGTGTATGTATTTCCTTTATTTTATTTCTAGTAGGAAGATATACATAAATTATAATTTTTTACATTTCTGTAAATATTTGCTAAGATCTATTATTTCCCAGAATTAGACTTGACCAAAAATTGGCAAGTATAAAACATACACATTTTGACGAAACATTTTGCATTACTTATTTATCCACAAATTTGAACAATCCTGGGAGATAAACATTATTTTATCACAATTTTAATGATACATTAGCTACTTATTGGATTTTTTATGATTTACATATTCAAGACACCACTAAGATGTAAGTAGGGACAAACAATGGGACACTTAAGACATAAAAAATAGAGACAGACTCGGATCACAGGCTGAGCATGGATGGGCCAAAACTGCAGAAAAAGCGTGAGTATCCCACAAAAGACATTCTCACTTGCACGCACAGTGCAGCTTCTGGAAGCTAGCCCTTCCCCCACCGCCAGAGCAAAGCGCCATTTTTGACACTGGCACAACAGACCAGACTGTAACTAAAGCAGGCCTGGGGGAAGCGAGGACAAAGGGGCCATCTTTGAAAAAGGCAAGAAGGACCGACCAGTGGGAGCCAGCTCCGCCCAGGAGAATGATCCCTGCCCAGGCGGGAGGCTCACCCCTGGCCCTGGCTCACACTCAGGCAAACTCAGCCAGAGGTGCCCTGCCTTGCCCCTCCATGCCAACTCAGTGGCTGCTGACTCACCAGCAGCTGGAATTTCTAATTTCAAACCAAAAGTAGAGAGCAGCTACCAGTGGCACGGAACAATCCGACAGGAGAGTAAACAGTTCCTCAGACAGATAAACGGCCCCATCACAGAGGAAGCCCAATTCCCAGAAGGAAAAGGAGCTGAATTACACAGCCAGTTCCACACATGAGAAGGTCTCCCACCCAGGAGGGAGGAACCTCCCTCAGGCAAGCGACGCAGCCAGGTAAACCTGGCCAGAGGTGCCCATCCTGCTGAGTCAGCAGCCTATTCAGAGCAAGGCGTTAAAGGCAGCCGCCCCACAGCACACGGGAGGAGCCATGGTTCCCAAGACTGTTCAGCATCCCCCAAATACAGAGGACACCCAAGTCCTACCTGTAAGCTGTGTGAACCACAGAGCCCCAGGATTTAACTAACAGGGGAGGAGGATCACAGCAGATCCACCACCTGCAAACTGAAAGCAAGTCAAACCAGCCAAGCAGCAGGAAAATAGATTGCAGACCATAAGAAACCAGAGACTGGAGAGAGCCCACCCAAACAAGGAAGACTCCATTTTTTTAAACATTTTTATTTTCTATTTTTCATTTTTGAGATATCATTTATTTTTTGTTTTTATCTGGTTGTTTTATTGGGGTTTTTTTTGTTTTTCTGTGTGGTTATTTTGGTAATTTTTTGTGTTTTGTGTGTATGTTTTAAAGTATTTTTCTTTGTTTCTTTACATTTTCTTTAAAATTACTTTCCTATGACTAACCCCTTCACACTGCTGACTCTCCATTGTCTATCATGTTAACCTCATTCTTTCTACCGATTCTACTCTTCTCCATATTTCTACTTCACTGAAACAAAACCAAAATCATCACCCCCATACATTTTACTCTATTATCTTCACTACCCCTAAATTGCCCTCCTGGTTTACTTCCAGGAACTCCAGACTCCACTGACCCCTGATTATTGGATAGAGAGTATCCCTGTTCAAACTGATTGAATCAAAGGAGTTCATAGAGAAATCCCACCAGTCCAAAAATAAATTAATATAAGAACAAAAATTGCTCATAGGGCTGTAATGGTAAATAAGTAACTACTGAATACAGGGCTCAGGGTTGGTTGTTATATTGAAATTGTATTCTTTAGGGAAACCAAATCTGATTTTACATACAAAAAAGAGAGGGAAGGTATCTGTATATAATTGTGAACTTCTAAGATTTATACAACAGTGCTTGGTAAGGTCTGCTTTGGGTCTTAAATGGTGTTCCCAGGGGCTTAAAGATTGGCATTTCCAATTCAAATGGGCAGAAGAAGCACAAGAAAGATGGCAAACAATGGAGTCTCATCTCCCACTCAAAACAAGCAGGAAACAGAACAGTCAATCAAAGACTTAGAAGAGAACCCTCAAAATGCTCTACAAAGTCTACTGATAAAAATGTTAAATGGAACGTTTCAATCTCTTCAGTCAACTATTCTAGAGCATGAGGAGGCAAAAAAAACAACAACAAACTAATAGAGAATTTCATGGCCTCCACAAATAGAAAGATAAATCAACTTCAAGAGTCAAATGAGGGGCTGGGAATATGGCCTAGAGGTACAGTGTTCGCCTCATATACATGAAGCCCTGGGTTCCATTCCTCAGCACCACATATATAGATAAAAGCCAGAAGTGGTGCTGTGGCTCAAATGGTAGAGTACTAGCCTTGAGCAAAAAGAAGCCAGGGACAGTGCTCAGGCCCTGAGTCCATGCCCCAGGACTGGCAACAACAACAACAACAACAAAAGAGTCAAATGAAAAGATAGCTACCCAGCTAAAAGATTTGGGAGACAGCACTCAAAGTCCATACAGGACCTAAGAGAAAAATGTAGGAAAGACATAGAAATCATCAAGGAAGACCAGTCAGAAGGAAAAGAGATTCGAAATCAAGTAGCTAACCTACAGTCCAGACTAGATGAAGGAGAGGATCGAATCTCAGGAGCTGAAGATTCCCTAGAATCTATGGAGAAAGATAAAAAAAAAAATACCAAACCAATCCAATCCTCAAAACAGATCACTCCAGGAGCTCCAAGATACAATCAGGAAGCTTGATTTAAGGCTTATAGGTACCGAGGAAAACCTAGAGAAAGAAGTTAATAGAATAGGCAACCTATTTAACAAAATATTAGCTGAGAACTTCCCAAATATCCAGGATAGGCTTATCCAGATACAAGAAGCATTTAGAACCCCAAACCGACCAGACCAGAATAGCACATCCAACCAACACATTGTGATCAAAACAGGATCAATAGAGTCCAATGAAAGAATCCTCAAAGCTGTTAGGGAGAAGAAAATAATCACCTATAAAGGAAAAACAATCAGAATTAACTCAGACTTCTCAGCAGAGACCATGAAAGCAAGGAGAACATGGAAGGAGGTATACCAAAACATAAATAAAAATAACTCTCAACCAAAAATACTATACCCAGCTAAACTCTCATTCATAGCCAAAGGTCAAATAAAAGTCTTTCACAGTCAGGAAAAACTGGAACAATATATCTCCTCCAAACAAGCTTTACAGAAAATGCTCAAAGATGTACTACACAGGAAAAATAATCAGGATCACAATACAGACAGAGAAATGAACCTCAGATAGAAAGCTATAATATTAGAACAAGAATTGGGAAAACAGCTCTTAACAAGAAAGCTATAATGAAAGGAAAAATGATCATCTCTCAATGCTAACTGTCAACAATGATGGACTTAGTTCTCCAATCAAATGACATAGGCTCATAAGTTGGATCAAAAATCAAGACCAACTTTCTGCTGCCACCAAGAGACACATCTATCCAGCAAAAGCAAACATCTTCTAAAAGTAAAAGGCTGGAATAAAATCTACCAAGCAAATGGCCCCCCATAAGAAGACTGGAGTTGCCATCATAGTATCAGATAAAATTGACTTCAAATTAAAAATGGTAAGAAGAGACAAAGAAGGTTACTACATACTAATAAAGGGATCTCTCCTACAGGAGAATATAGCCATCCTAAATATCTACACCCCAAATACAGTAGCACCCAACTTTGTCAAATAAACACTACTGACTCTAAATACGCTCATAGACCCAAACACATTGATAATTGGGGACTTTAACAGTCCACTGTCACCTCTGGACAGATCAACATGCCAAAAACTGAACAAAGAAACCACAGAGCTAAACAAATTCGTAGATCAACTAGATTTAGCTGACATCTACAGAATATTCCATCCAGCAAAACAAGAATGCACATTCTTTTCAGCAGCACATGGAACATTCTCCAAAGTAGATCACATCTTAGGGCACAAAGAAAATCTGCACAAATTCAGAACTATCAAAATCATTCCCTGCATTCTCTCAGAGCACAATGGAAAAAAATTAGAGCTCAACTCAAACAATCACCACAGAAATTCATACAATTCATGGAGTATAACAAAACACTGCTGAACCTTCAGTGGGTCACTGAAGAAATGAGAACAGAAATTCAAATGTTTATGGAATTCAACCAAGATGAGTACACAAAGTACCAGCTCCTTTGGGACACAGAAACGGCAGTACTCAGAGGAAAATGTATATCTCTGAGTGCCTACACCAACAAACTGGAGAAACAGCAACTCAACAACTTAAGGAAGCACCTTAAGCTCTGTAAAGGAGAAAAACAAGCCAAACCCCAAGTCAATAGATGGAAGCAAATAATTAAAATCAAATCTGAATTAAATGACTTAGAGACAAAAAAAATAGTTGATAGAATCAACAAAATGAAGAGTTGGTTCTTTGGAAAAATTAACAAGATAGACAGACCCCTAGAAAACCTGACCAAAAAACGAAGGCAGCACACCCAAATGCAAAAGATCAGAGATGAAACAGGTAACACCACCACAGAAAAAAAACAAAAATCAGAACACAATCAGGGACAATTTTGCAAACCTTTATGCCAACAAATTCAAAGACCTGGAAGAAATGCATGATTTCCTAGAAAAATTTGTATCCCCAAACTCAACCATGAAGATTTAAACCTTCTAAACAGACCCATATCCAGTATTGAAATAGAAATGGCAATAAAAGATCTCCCATCCAAAAAAAGCCCAGGTCCAGACGGATTCACAGCAGAATTCTGCAAGGCCTTCCAAACAGAACTCACACAAATATTTCTCAAACTTTTCAATGAAATTGAAAGAGAAAGTTCACTACCAAACACATTCCATGATGCCAGAATAACCCTCATCCCCAAACCAGACAGGGACTCATCACGGAAAGAGAACTATAGACCAATTTCCCTCACGAACAATGATGCAAAAATTCTCAACAAAATTCTGGCCAATCGACTTCAACAGGTCATCAAAAAAATCATGGGCTGGGGAAATGGCCTAGTGGCAAGAGAGCTTGCATCATATACATGAGGCCCTGAGTTCGATTCCCCAGCACCACATAACAGAAAACGGCCAGAAGTGGCGCTGTGGCTCAAGTGGCAGAGTGCTAGCCTTGAGCAAAAGGAAGCCAGGGACAGAGCTCAGGCCCTGAGTCCAAGGCCCAGGACTGGCCAAAAAAAAAAAAAAAAAAAATCATGCACCATGATCAAAATGAATTCATTCCAGAGATGCAAAGTTGGTTCAATATACACAAGTCTATTAATGTAATTCCCCACATCAACCAGAGCAAGGTAAAAAATCACATGGTTATATTTTTAGATGCAGAAAAGGCATTTGATAAAATCCAGCACCCATTTATGAGAACCCTCCTGAATATAATAAAGGCAATCTATGACAAACCAACAGCAATTCGAAATGGTGAAAAACTAAAGCCATTCCCTTTAAAATCAAGAGCAAGACAGGAATGTCCACGGTCTCCCCTCCTCTTCAACATCATACTAGAATTGCTAGTGAGAGCAATTAGGCAAGAAGAAAATATAAAGAATATCCAAATAGGAAAAGATGATGTTAAACTTCCTTTCTTCACAGATGACATGATCCTATACCTAAAGAACCCCATAGTCTCTACTTCCAAGCTACTAGAGCTGATCCAAAACTTTGGCAAAGTAGTAGGATATAAAATAAATCCTCAAAAATCAACAGCCTTTCTATATGCTAATGACCTAAAGACCGAGGCCGAAATCAGGAAAGCAATACTTTTTGCAATAGCCTCAAAAAACATAAAATACCTAGTAATAACCTTAACCGAAGAAGTGAAAGACCTCTGTGATAAGAACTTTAAAAACATGAAAAATGAAGCTAAGGCAGAACTAAGGAAATGGAAAAACTTCCCATGCTCCTGGATTGGGAGGATTAATATAATCAAAATGGCAATATTGCCAAAAACTATCTACAAATTCATTGCAATATCCATTAATAACCCAACATCATTTTTTAATGAAATAGAGGAATCAATCCAGATATTCCTATGAAAAAATAAAAGACCTAGAATAGCAAAAACAATCCTAAGCAGAAAGAACAGTGCTGGAGGAATTACAAGACCAAACTTCAAGCTGCATTATAAAGCTATAGTAATAAAAACAGCTTGGTATTGGCACAGGAACAGGCCTGGAGACCAATGGAACAGAATTGAAAACCCAGAAATGAACCCACAGAACTATTCCTACTTAATCTTTGATAAAGGAGCTAAGAAAAATAGGATGGAAAAAAGATAGCCTCTTTAACAAATGGTGTTGACAAAACTGGTTCAACACCTGCAACAAACTAAAACTAGATCCTTGTATATCACCCTGCACCAAATCAATTCCAAATGGATCAAAGACCTCAAAATAAAAAGATACCCTGAAAACATTAAAAGGAATAGGAGAAACACTTGGGCTTCTTGGCACAGGACGAAACTTCCTTATCAAAGACCAAGATGTGATACAAATCAAAGAAAGGATGGAAAAATGGGACTGCATCAAACTGCAGAGCTTCTGCAGGGCTAAGGACATAGCTCCCAAGATAAACAGAAAGCGCACAGATTGGGAAAAGATCTTTACCAGACATACAATGGACAAAGTCCTCATATCTAAAATAGATGCAGAACTAAAAAAATTAAATTCCTCCAAAACAAAACCACAAAGAACCAACAGCCCCCTCAACAAGTGGGCTAAAAATTAAAAAGAGTCTTCTCTGATGAGGAAATGAGAATGGTCAAGAGACATATGAAAAAGTACTCTACATCACTGGCCATGAAAGAAATGCAAATCAAAACAACATTAAGGTTCCACCTCACCCCAGTAAGAATGTCCTTTATCAAGAAAAACATGGCGTAAGATATCACAAGAAATGGACACACTGCCCTACTATGTAACTGTAGCCTTTTTGCACAACACCTTGTCAAAAAAAAATTTGTGTTCAATTAATAAATAAATTAAAGAAAAAAAACATAAAAGAAAACTAACAATAATAAATGCTGGAGGGGATGTGGCCAAAAGGGAACCTTACTTCATTGTTGGTGGGAATGTAAACTGGTTCAACCACTCTGGCAAGCAGTATGGAGATTCCTCAGAAGGCTAAACATAGAGCTATCATATGACCCAGCAACCCCACTTTTGGGCATCTACCTAAAAGACCACAAAAAAGAACACACTAAATCCACCAGCACAACAATGTTCATCGCAGCACAATTTGTCATAGCTAGAATTTGGAACCAACCCAGATGCCCCTCAGTAGACTAATGGATCAGGAAAATGTGCTACATATACACAATGAAATTTTATGCCTCTATCAGAAAGAATGACATTGCCCCATTCATAAGGAAATGGAAGGACTTGGAAATACTTATACTAAGTGAAGTGAGCCAGACCCAAAGAAACATGGACTCTATGGTCTCCCTCATAGGGAATAATAAGCACAGGCTTAGGCTAGTCAAAGCAGAGGATCACAGAAACCTAATAGCTATGCCCTTACGAATGTATAAGATGACACTAAGTGAAATGAACTCCATCTTATGGAAACCAGTGTTATATCACTGTTGTAATTACTTTCACCATGCCATGTGAAACCGTAGCTTCTATTGTTGATGATCCTCTTGTATCCCCTTCCTGTGGTTGTACCTGCACTATCACTGTATCTTATCTGAGTACACTGTATACTGTATATACTGGTATTAGAACTAGAAAACTGTAAGGGAATAACGAAATCGAGAGACAAAGGATAAAAAGAGAAACGACTCCAAAAGCAATACTTGTAAAACCATTTGGCCTAAATCAACTGAACAACTCATGGTGGGAAAGGGATAGGGGGAGGGGAGAGGGGAGAATGAGGGAGGAGGTAAGAAATAGTACAAGAAATGTACCAAAGGCCTAACGTATGAAACTGTAACCTGTTTGTCCATCACTTTGACAATAAATAAGAAAAAAATGACATAAAAATACAGTCAATAAGCCTCTTCATATCACTAATTCAAACAAAAATCAATGCTATTACCTACTGAGTGGTAGCTATTTAAAGGACAGAATTAAATTGGTGATAGAAATATTGGATGAGATGGAATGAGGGAACTGGTTTCCTACTGTATGGCTAATACTGTTATGTGATCTAGTAAGATATGCCATGTTGGCGTTAGGTTCAGCCATGCTTTAAGTTATGAAGATGTTTGTAAACTATAAAGAAGGATAGAAAGTCCTACATATGATTTGTAGCTCAAATGTGACCTCTTTAGTAAAAAAGAGAAACACAAAATTAGCTTTATCCATCTTCATTAATGCTCTATGTATGTTTGAATGACCTTGGAATGAAAAGGCAGGACTTCTTCCTTGGCAACTGTTCTTCTGAGTTTACTTTTTAGAGAATTTTCCTCTAAACACTGATTCCACATGTGTCTTTAGAACAAAGCTCCGTTATTGCTTTAGTGCAGTGCATATGAGAAATCTAATTCTCAGAGGCAAAGGGGCTCTCTTCAGAAGTTCTGAAGACCTGTTGTGTTCTAGGTCACAATAACATTCAGATCATAGTGCCAAGTCAAGTACATAAAATTACCTTTATTTTGGCTCCTACGTTTTCCAACACCATGTTTCCAACTAAAATCCTGTAAAGATTTTCATGAAAATCCCCCATCAAAAGGTGGCTCACACCTGCATTCCTACCTTCTTAGGGGGCTGAGATCTGAGGATGGTAGTTCAAAGCTAGTCTAGGCAGGAAAATGTATGGGATTCTTTTTTTTTTCTTCAAATTTTTATTATCAAACTGATGTACAGAGAGGTTACAGTTTTATACGTTAGGCACTGGATACATTTCTTGTACTGTTTGTTACCTTGTCCAGTTAATCAGTAGAAAACATGAAGTAGAGCTGTAGCTTAAAGTTCAAGCCTTTAACAGATGAGCTCAGTTACAACAGCACTCATCCCTGAGTTCTACCCCACAGCTGACAAACAAATAAATAAAAGAATTTCCTGATAATTAAGCAATTACAATACTAGACCTCTCTAAAAGGGACGTATACATTACAAAATCCTTTGTACAGTTAACTGACAGTTAATAGAAATGAATACCAAGAAGCTAGCTCAAGGAAAGAAGGCAGAGGAAAGGAGAGAGGCAGGGTGGGTGAATGCAGCCAGAATACTCAATGTACAGATGTGATAGAATTAGGTAACTTCAGGGCATGGAGGAGAGTAAAATTTAAAAAGTTGTCCTTTTATTAATATCATCTCTACAACTATAACCTTGTAGAACATATGCATGCACTTATGTGGTATACATTGACACTCTCCCAAGCCAATCTTAACAATCTACATGGTTTTGTTTTCACATATGTTCTCAAATGATCCGAACATATTCACTTCCCTTCACTCTCTCCCTTCCTACTGGTACCATTACTCACATAGAACTTGTTTGAAATTCCTGCTATTCATACTTTGCAGTGTATTCTCATTGCTCAGAGAGGTTTTACAGTGGTATTTTCATATAAGATATTCCCCTTTCAATGTGACAAATGGAATGATTTTATACTACCAAACTTCTTACTGCCAAGTTGACAGAGGAAAAGTTCATTCCTCTGTTTTACAGTTTCAAGATTGTCTCTTTTTTTATCTACCTGTTTTCTGGTTGTGGTTTTTTTTTTTTTTTTGTTTGTTTTTTCCAGTCCTGGGGCTTGAACTCAGGGCCTGAGCACTGTCCCTGGCTTCTTTGTGCTCAAGGCTAGCACTCTGCCACTTGGGCCACAGCACCACTTCTAGTTTTTTCTATACATGTGGTGTTGATGAATCAAATTCAGGGCTTCATGTATAGTAGACGAGCACTTTACCACTAGGCCATATTCCCAGCCAGCCCCTCCACTTGTTTTCTGAATGCATTATTGGTAAGCTCTTTGACATCCCCACCCTTGATATCATTCCAATGTCCTCTGGCTTCCTCATCTTCACATTAAGCACATCCTTCTTGTCTCAAGCACATTGGAGAATTCTGGTTTACTTTTTTTTCCAACTTACATTATTGTTGTTTTAGAGGTGATACAATGGAGTTGGCTTTACATATGTCTGGAAATAAATACATCTTCTATATTCAGAATAGATCTAGACTTTGACTAGCAACCACTCTCATTACCACCACCAACAACAACACCATCTACAGTCCTTCCACATAGATGAATGCCATCAGGTTTCCATCTGTCTATCCTGCCTACCTTCACTGTTCTCACTACAGCAACTACTGTGTTCCTTTGGCAACAAAAATCAGGCCTTGCCACACACATACATACAGCCTTTTAACGAGACATCTCTTTGTTCTCACAATAAAAGTGAAAATCTTTACCAGGTGATACATGATTTGATATATGTGCCATCTTGCTTTTGCTCCAATATTCCTTGCCAGAAACTGGGAGGAATGGAAACAACATGAAGGCTTGGGCTATTTGGTGCAGAAAGCTCTAAACGATGGTCTGGGGTTTAGGGAGGACTCTTAAAACATGATAAAAGAGTCTGTAGCATCAGAGATATGCCTATTGCAGGCCATTTTAAAGTAAATTAACCAATCTTCAATGAAATATAATTATCTTTCTCAGTGTTTCTACTAAACTCTTGCTAAAACATATTAGGGCTTGCTTATCACAAGTATTCATCTGATGGCCAATTATAAACTATTGACAACCAGGTAAGCAAGAATTCCTTTTATTGTGGGAGACTACAGTTGTAATTCTAGATTTGCATTCAGGAGTGTTAGAAATTCTCCTTGTCTAAATTTGGAATGGGATAAGTTCAGGATGTGAGGATTAGGGCACTAATCTGCCATTCATTGCTTGCTCTTTGAAAAAGCAGAAGCAAATAAAAGCTTTGATCAGAGCTAGAGTCCTAGAAGAGAACTGCAGCCCTTCTGCACCCTTTGATTGGTAGAGTAGCCCTTCACAGCAGGATTCAAAGCCCCTAACTTTGCTGTTAGAACCATTCCTGCTGTGAGCATGAGCTCTGTGGCACAAAAGGACTCACTTAGACTTTAGGTACTGCTAAGTCTCCCTCCTCCTCCTCCTCCTCCTCCTCCTCTTCCTCCTCCTCTTCCTCCTCCTCCTCCTCCCCCCTCCCCCTCCCCTCCCCCTCCCTCCCCCTCCCCTCCCCCTCCCTCCCCCTCCCCCCCCCTCCCCCTCCCCCTCCTCTTCTTCCTTCTCCTCTTCCTTCTCTATTTTCTTCTTCCTGTCTCTCCTCTCACCCCCACTTACTTCCCCTCTCCCTCAATCTCTAGTCTCTCAATTTCAAGTGACATGTAGTTTAGTGCTACTTTATATTACAAGCATAAAAGCTCTATTCTATTGGTATTGGTTGCCATCTTTTTCTCCTCTCCACCAGTATCATATACCTACAGCCATAAAAGAATGAAATGTATACTTTTTTAAGTTTTTTTGTTTTTTTTTTAACCACCACTCCTTCCAAGAGTGTTGCCAAAATTATCTGTTCAAATCCTATCGTTGCCTTGAATTAGTTCTTATGACTCCTCTTATTGGATGATGTACAGTTTTTGAAGACAAGACAGCAAAAGTTCACAGGCACTATGGTGCCTGTGAGTGATAGTTATAATTGCTAAAATATAACTATGCTATCTGGTGGAGAAGACAGATGCATAAACTATGTGAAACAGAAACAAAGGAGGTTCTGGCAGATGCCTTGGAAGTAGGGACACATGAACCTAAGGGAATAATTGGGGTAGGAGACCTGAGTAGGGACATCTCAACTAGAATAAGTATGAAGGAGTTCTGTCTTGTAGTTAATACCCAAGTTCATATAACAGGTTTTTAAGTGCAAGACCTCATGGCCTTTTATTTCAGGAATTACAGTCATTACTAGGATCCAGGAAGGATATTGATCTAACAGTCTAAAAGGATGCAAACACAAGCAGATGTATTTTTAAATACACTGGAGCTGAAAATTTGGAGGTTGGTCTGTTTATTTCTTTATTGTCTGTTAGTCAGGCTTTCTGACAAGCTCTGTCAACCTGTTGGGATTTGACTGTCGTTAAACAAGGATCTGAAAACCATATTTCAAACATGAATGCATTTAATCTTATTTTGTAAATAAGTGAAAAGAAAAAGGGAAATGTATGTTTTTGTACCCTCAACTTCGGCACAGAGCAAGTGGGTTTTCAGGACTCTGCTTTGTTAGATGAACTTTTGCTCTGAGTATTGTTTTCTTCTTCCTTGTAAAGAATGTTTTATGACCCGTATCATGACAGCCTCCACATAGGTATGCAGCCATTAGAAACTTCTGCTAAAATAGTTGGAGATTTTTTTCTCACCACTGTAAGAATGCTGCAGTTTGTAGTATACATCTTCATGGCATTTTTGTTAGGCGTTATTTATATATCATCCTGCCTTCAAGATTCCCTACCTCACTTATGTTGCTTTCATGTATTCCCAGGGTCCAGTTAGAAGTTTGTATGTTAGATTTTATTCCCTGTTTTATCCCTTTACATTCTTAAAGTTCAGATGAGATTAGCTTGTTGATGTCAATAACCGAATATTCTCACATTCCTAATGCCCCTTGCAAAAGTGGCACTGAAAATCTTATTGACTTTGTGCTGTCAAAAGAAAGTAGTTAACCTTTCATCCCATCAATAAATATTCTCAGGAAATGTTTCCATCACATTAGGCCTACTCTTCCAATACCTGCTTCAGCTATATGAATATGCGTGCCCTCATACATTCATGCTCTCTTATACACTTATACACACACCACTACCATGCATCATTCTGGTCTTCAGGTTCTGCTTGCAGAGCCTTAGTTTATTAGCAATGCCTCAAAATATGAACTCTCATATTTCCTTATCTCCCTTGCATATATTTTCTCATAGCATACTGATACTCCCATTCTCCCATCTAGAATAGACATAAGACACTGCCTGAAAAATTATGAAAGCCAAAACAGTTTGGAATTATGGTACAAATAGTATTGTGCCCTATCTGTAAAGTTTGAGACCCTGAGTTAAAATTTCAACAGTGCCCATACCCCTAAAATGGAGGCAAATCAGGACAAGCCACAAAAATCTATACAGAGCTCATAGTACTTCATTGTATGTGTATTGTCAGGTTTTTTTTTAATATATTTTGACCAACTCTATTGTTTTTGGTATCTTAAAAGTCAACATTTAACTATGAGAAATATAATTTTCTTTCAAGAAATGACTACTTTGAACATATTTCAACAATATATCTGTGGATTAGGGTTGAAGTACAGAGGCAAACATGTGCTTAGAATACTCATATGGGTTTACTCCCTAGTACCGTCGCTTCTTTTTTAAAAGTATGTGTATGTGTGCGTTATGTTTGTGTGTGTCTTGAAAGAGAAAGAGAGAGAGAGACTACATTTTAAAAAGTATATAGTAATATACATCTGCAGAATTTTATGTTTCTAAGGAAATTTGATAGGTATCTCTGTCAAAATCTGTGAATGAGAACAGGTCAAAATAGAATGTGTTATGTGTTACCTTTCTTTCCCAATGATCTATCCAAAGCTGTAATTGATATGAACTCTCTGTAAAATGTTAGGTGACATGCCAAAAATTAATAGTAGAGGAATATATTCTCGGCTTCTGAAGAAAAGATGAACTATTGTAGCTGTAAATTATACATGAATATGTAATATATTTATACAAATAATTCTATGATGAGAACTTTGTTTTGGATTTCTTTCATTAGGAGATAAAGAATTTTAAATAAACATCCACATAGTATTCCTTCTGACCTAATTCAGCTCTCAATCAGCAAAAACAAAATGTACTTATACATTACATTTAAAATAAAGGAGGCTAATATCCTTTATTCAAAGATAACTGAGTTGATCATGGTGACAAGTGTTATACCTCTGTGTGTCTTATTATTTGCATTCTATTGTTTCTATTACCAGAATTTCCTTATTTTAAGAGAAGTATTCAGATGATTTAAGAGGAAAAATTAACATAATGAAATTTGAAATACTATTTTATACCCCCATTATAACTGAGATACTTTAAGGTGTCTTTCTGTCACTTGAGAAAAGAAGAAAGGTCACGTCCTCCATTTAAAATCCTATTCTTGTTTCCCTGCAGTTCTTCATTCCCAACGGGGGAAAAAGCACCTAGCCAAAAGAAGTTTTCAAGATGGCTAAGAAAACAGAACATTTTACCAAAAAAGTTTTGCTGCACAGAAAAGTGTCCCATCCTATGTCAAACATCATTTGCAAGTATTTGATCTGTGGTGATGCACTTTATTCCAAAACATCCCATGTATTCCTGTGTATATGCTCACCTTCATTGCTAATCAAATCTTTGTGATAATCAGAAGTCATTATCATTTATGTAACCTGAAAGTAAGTATAAAATGGAGACAGTCCTCATCAACTTCATCACACATCCAGGTAACACTATCATTTGTGACTCTGCTACTCAGAAGGATTAAGTGTTGGGAGTCTAAATTTATGACAAACCACTAATTAATTCTTTCCATGACTCCCACAAAGTCTAAAGGATATGAAAGCTCTAGTACTACCTAACGGGTGGCATGGCTTGAAATGGGAGAATGATGCAAGTTGCTTTATGGCTGTTTCTGATTGATTTGTTTTTTTTTTATTGTTTCAAAAATCTGCAGTGGAATTACAAATGGGATTATTATCTCTTATTTGATCTCCTCTTCCTTCTACATTTTAGGATTTGTTTGTCTCTGAAACTCCCAGGTTTATGCTGGGATTGACAGACTGGTTTCTTAAAGCAAAGTTTCAGCCAGATGCCAGTAGCTTGCACCTGTACTCCTAGCTACTCAGGAGACTGAGATCTGAATCTAAGAGTTCAAAGCCATCCATAGCAGAAAAGTCCCCATGAGACCTTTATCTCAAAAAAAACTACTTAAGTGTTAGAGAGCTAGCTTTAAACACAAAGAGACTCAGGGACAGCTCCCAGGCCCTGAGTTCAAGCCCTAGGATTGGCAAACAAACAAATTAAAAAAAATAAAAACTAGGGGAAGAAAGGGGAAAATCAAAATAAAGAGAAAAAGGAGAAAAGACAAACCAATGCAACAGCAATACCTACAAAACTATGTGCTGTAAAACAACTGTACAACTCATGAGGAAGGGGGAAGGGGAAAGGGGGAGGATGAGGGAGGAGGTAACAAGTTGGATAAAAAAATGTATGCACTGCCTTATGTATGAAACTGTAACCCTTCTGTACATCACTTTGACAATAAAGAAATGTACTCACTGTCTTACATATGAATCTGTAACCCCTCTGTACCACACTCTGAGAATAAAAAAGTGTAAACATAAATTAAAAAAACACAAAAAGTTCCTGATAGAATAGACTCTATCGAATGCTAAGTTTTTAAAAAGTAATTTCTCAACAGGGCCATGCTACTTTGAACTCTGAACACATGAGGAAAGAGCACATGCCTGAAAATTTGTAGTCTCCTCTTCAACCTTTACCCTCCTTAGATTCTACACAGACCCTCAACCAAGCCAACCAACACTCCACTTCCACTGTCCACATTTGGGAATACACGTACTATGGTAGTTGAGGCTTAGGACAAGGTTGCCTATGGGGTCTCTCATTGGCTATCTTACCACTGAGGGTTTTCACAAAAGCTCTGTGTGAACAATCCCACTGTAACAGGGAATTGTGCTGACCAAATTAGAATGCATTAGGGGCATGTCAAACTCACTCATGCGGCTCAGCAAAGGAGTGGTATCTTCTCACAATTACCTCCATCACAGGACATTTCAGAGATTCCTGGCTCAACCATATGTTTTTCAGGAAAGTTACAATATACATGAGGAATGCAAATATATATAGATCTTTAGACCCTGAAAGGCAAGTAGAGCTTTAGACTCTGGAGCCAAGAAGAGCTCATATGTAGTGTGTTTGGAAAAAAAGAAAGATTATTATTTGAGATCTAGCTGAAACTATGCTTGGTATATATGATAGGCTGAGTTCTAAGAGGAGTCGCAATCCCTGCCCTGGTGACTGTCTCTCTAATATCTCCTTTGCTTTGAAAATAGTTAGTGTTTGTGAATATGATGGAATTTTATTCTTGTGGAAAATATGAATGTAATTAAGGTCCCAAATTAAATAATCTTGATTTAATCTTTTTTTTTAAGGGATATTTTCCTTAGTGAGCAAGGCTTAATCAGGACCCTTTCCTACTGGTTGTGAAGAAGCAATCAAATGTATTGGGGACTTTCTATTGAGAGAAGTGGCTGCCAGGCTGGTCTTAGTCCTCCAAACTCAGGGAACAGAAAAAAAAAGAAGAAAAGGAGATGAAATACTGCTAGAAATCCAAATTCTTCTCATAGTCTGGATGATGCTTAAAGATATTAAGTTTCAGACAAGAAGAATATAGCCCAGTGAACACATTGCATGTGTTCTTATGAGGATGAGCAAAGATCCAACTAAGTTATGCCTAGGAGATTTAAAAAATAGTGAGTAATAAATGTGTGTTGTTAAAGCAGCTGTAGCATGGTCATTTCTTATGAACAGAAGAAACATGACACGACATACTTCCATTTTCGTTGTTACATACACATTTTCCTGGGTCCACCAGTCCCATAAGAAGGACTTTGTCGAATTTTCTAATCCAGATTGGAGAGATCAGAGCTTGGGATATTGATGTGGGTTTGAACCATCAAAACATCCCATGTGCTTCTGAAATCCAGATTTCTCATGGGATAGGCCTCATCAAACAGTGCAACTATGTTGTTCTCTTTTAGCTTTCCCCAACTATAATCTACTGTTGTTGTTTATTAAAGCTCACAAATTAGCTGAAATCCTAGCTACTCGGGAGGCTGAGATCTGAGGATCTTGATTCAGAGCCAGCCTGGGGAGGAAAGTGTATGAAGCTCTTATCTTCAATTAAACACCAAAAGTAAAGCTGGTGGTACAGCTGTAACTCAAGTGATACAACACTTGTGTTGAACATTAAAAGCTCAGAGACAGCACCTAGTCACTAAGGTCAAAGCCTAGGACCAGCACACAAACATGAAAAAAGAAGTTCACAAATTTATAGTCAATATATGCTATAAAAATTAATTAGAATGTTTTTAATATACTCTCATAATAAATCATCATGCTTTTATTAAGATTCATATTTCCCCAAAGATTCTTCCATGATCATATTTGTCCTCATACTATTCTTTTCCAATTAGGGACTATTACAAATATCATAAGTGTTTGCACTGTATTTCCTCTCCCTTCGTACTTCATCCTATTAGCCATAAAGATGACATTAGGGCATGTGATTGCTTCACTCCTGTAGTGTGTCTTCTTAATAGGTAGTAACATGGTTTACTATGCAAAATGTAGTCATATCACAAATGTAACTGTAACCACAATATTCCATGTTTGAAAGGGATACTAGTACAGTCTGGTATCACAAAGAAAGGCACTAGTATGAATTTCCAAATTCTCCCAAAGTCAAAAGCATGGTGTTATACATTTCTTTACTCATTTTCTTAACTTTCAATCTAAATAGGCATTGTGAAAGTTTATCTACTGCACTGTTTTTCTATCTTTCCCTTTTCCAACATGCCAACAGCCCTAAGTATCTCCATCATATTTTACTGATTCCACGTGGACTCAAGACACCAATTCTTATTCCATTTGGCTCTCCCATATGTGTGTGTGTGTGCGTGTGTGTTATATATGATTATGTGTATATATGGATATACATAATATTGTTCAAAATATTATACAAGTAACCTTTACTCACAAAGATAATAAAATGATTATGGAAAGAGTTAAATAATTAAATGGGATTAAGCCATCATTTTCTCCATAACTTTTTATTTTGGGTACACTTAAGTAAGAAACCTATAAAGTCATAAACAAAGAAATGATGCTCACCACAGGTGTGGGATAGTAGGAATGGCCAAGAAAAAGTGAGTAGAGAACAGCCAGTCCCAACCTGTTTACAATAGTAGGTAGTAAGGATACAGTTCCTGAGTAGTCTCCTATAGAACGCAACTGTAGAAATGTCCATTGGATCACACACTAGACCAAAACTGTTAAAGTACACTCAAACAGAACCAAAAGTTGGAAAAGAGACTTCGAAAGTGGTTTTTGCCACAGGGAACATCTTTGAAACTTGCACAGACAATTCCCAGATGGGTTGTCTGTAGATGCAATCTGGACCAAGGCTGTCTGTCACCTCCAGCTAGGAGACAATCTGGAAGCACATAAAAAGAGCATGGAGTTAAAAAGAAGCAAGATAGAAATGGCCAATACTGCTCTTGTTTGTTAAGTGACCATGGTTTCAAGCCACTTTGCTTTTATTTTAAAACTTTCTTTTATTTTGTTGCTATTTTATAGAAAAAATATAAATTGTTTCTAGAAGTTATTGGATCTGTCCAAATGGAGACCCAGACATGCCCCCTTGAACTTAGTGTGAAAAAGAAAAACACGGGGCTGGGGATATGGCCTAGTGGCAAGAGAGCCTGCCTCGTATACATGAGGCCCTGGGTTCGATTCCCCAGCACCACATATACAGAAAACGGCCAGAAGTGGCGCTGTGGCTCAAGTGGCAGAGTGCTAGCCTTGAGCAAAAGGAAGCCAGGGACAGTGCTCAGGCCCTGAGTCCAAGGCCCAGGACTGGCCAAAAAAAAAAAAAAAAAAAAAACACACATATACACACATATATAATATGTATTATATATGAGTTCATGAAAGTGTATGTGAAATATTCTAAAAAGAAATGCAGAATTCACTATATTATTAAAGAAAGTTTGTAACAGACATGTCAATCAAATATTAACAATTATCTTTCAGACAGTTAACCCACACTAAAGAAATTTATCCATTCAATGGGAAAAATAGATTCATACAAAAAAAGAATGAAAGTAAATATTAGGTCATGAATTAGTAAGCATAGTTTCTAGGTGAGTACATTGTACCCGGAGAGACGTGTTTGCCAAGAACATGTAGTGAGGAGATGGCAGGCCCAAGGTTAGAAAATGCCACTTGCCCAATTGCCACTGTTACTCTCTGCAGTCTTACCGTTTAGCATCATACAACAATTAATTTCATTTCAACAGGTAACAGTGGCAACTGTGCAGGTAGCATGGATGTGATGACTGTAGATGATAGGAAAGCGCGAGCTATCCTGGATAGAGTGCTGTGTTTGAAAAAGTGCAGCTAGGCCTGCACTCCTCAGATGATCATAATTTAGTCAATCTTCAAATAACGCTTCCTGAAGAAATATATAATAAAGTTTACAGTGTGCCATATACTGGGAATAAAAACAGAAAAAGCCCAGTCTCTGCCTTCAGAAGGAACTGTTACGACTTTTCTCCATTGTTACCTGTATTTTATATGTTTTTTTTCAAAGTGTGCCTATACACAGATTTCAATAAAGAATAACATATTTTGTAAAATTTATTTGTTATTATATATTTAGCTGTCAATTAAGTTTGTGGTTTTAAAGCAAGGCCCATAATGTAAAGGAAGCCTCTTTCCTTTGAGCATTTTTCTGAAGCTCTCGCACACATGAAGCCCTGGGTTCGATTCCTCAGCACCACATATATAGAAAAAACCAGAAGTGGCGCTGTTGCTCAAGTGGTAGAGTGCTAGCCTTGAGCAAAAAGAAACGAGGGACAGTGTTCAGGCCCTGAGTTCAAGCCCTAGGACTGGCAAAAAAAATTCATGTAATGTATCCAGTTGACTACAGGTCAGCTCTGTTTCAATGTGTAAAACAAAACAGATAGCACACTTATGGCCTGTACATCTATAGGCCTTAGTCTTTCTCCCAATATCCCCATTTCTAAAAATGACAAGTTCATTCCTCTACTTCATCAAGTTAATACCTTAAGAGTGTGTGTGTGTGTGTGTGTCTGTGTGTGTGTGTGTGTGTGTGTGTGTGTGTGTACTCGAGTGCATGTGCCAGATATGGGGCTTGAACTCAGGGCCCTCACACTCTACTAGATCTTTTTTAGCTTAGCCTTCTAACACTTGAGACATAACTCCACTTCCAAATTTGGTGGGGGGTGGGGGGGTTAACTAGAGATAAGAGTCTTATGAGACTTCTTGCCCAGGCTGGCTTTGAATTGTGATCCTCAGATCAAAATCCTCCTGAGTAGGGGCTGGGGATATGGCCTAGTAGCAAGAGTGCTTGCCTCGAGGCCCTGGGTTCAATTCCCCAGCACCACATACAGAAAATGGCCAGAAGTGGCGCTGTGGCTCAAGTGGCAGAGTGCTAGCCTTGAGCAAAAAGAAGCCAGGGACAGTGCTCAGGCCCTGAGTCCAAGCCCCAGGACTGGCAAAAAAAAAAAAAAATCCTCCTGAGTAGCTAGGATTACAGGTGTGAACCACTAACTAGTACCTGGGTGTTGAAAGGGATGACACTGATCAAGATATATTATATTCATAAACTGCTTTGTTCAATGGCAATTCCTTTATACAACTACTTAAAGATAATTAAAAAAATTTAAAGTCATTTTTTGGGTTCTTTCTTTTTTTTTCTTATTTATTGTCAAAGTGATGTACAGAGAGGTTACAGGTTCATATGTTAGGCATTGGATACATTTCTTGTACTGTTTGTTACCTCAGGTTCTTTCTTTTTCTTTTGTCCCACAAATGCTCTGGAAATCCTAATTTTATATTATCTGATATCTGCACTATGGAAAACCTTGTTTATATTATATGCTATTTTTATTCTCAAATAGATTTACAAGGGAAATCAGATTTATCCTGTCCACTTATATGTCCACGCATATTCTAAGGTTTCTTAGTTCCATTTTCACATATGTACACTGAATATTATGACTATACTCTCCAACTGATTCTATTATCTTTCACTTTAGCCATGTGCAGTACACAAGACATATTTCAACTTCTGTGTATTTATTTTGTGAAGCTGTTTGTTAATTGTTCAAAGGAGTTACACCTTCAAAACTTACCTTAGCATATATCACAATTAAGCCAGCTTGATTGTGTGTGTATCTGTATGCAGTCCTGTATGTGTTTTCATATATGTTTACATTTTAGGCTCAACTTCTACATATGTGCAGTTTTTTTTTTCTTTCTGAGCCGGAGTTAATTTACACAACGCCCTCATAAAGATGTAATATTATTTTTCTTAGTTGTTGTTAATTTTATGGATGAATTATGCATATACATATATTTAATATATAAAATGAAAATATGCATTTAATGACATTTTAAGTTGTATTTTTATTATTTTTATTTTTTTTAATTTTTTTTTATTTATTTATTTTTTTAATTTTTTTTTTTTTGGCCAGTCCTGGGCCTTGGACTCAGGGCCTGAGCACTGTCCCTGGCTTCTTCCCGCTCAAGGCTAGCACTCTGCCACTTGAGCCACAGCGCCGCTTCTGGCCGTTTTCTGTATATGTGGTGCTGGGGAATCGAACCTAGGGCCTCGTGTATCCGAGGCAGGCACTCTTGCCACTAGGCCATATCCCCATTTTTATTATTTTTAAACCATTGTTCAAAGGACCATTTAGCACATCAGTTGGTAAGTATAATCCCTTCTCAATTATTTTCTTATGCATTGAGTATTATGACTAGATTCTCCCTCTTTCAACTCTACACTTGACTTCCCCCCAATTTCTTAAAATTCATTTTGTTGCTCTATGAGTTTTCATACACACACACACACACACACATACACACACACGTCAGTTGTAGAGCATCTGAGCTCTTTCTATAACCTAGCTATTGTAAATAATGCTAGAATGAACATCAGTGTGCAGGTGAATTTTCTGAATCCTAACTTGAACTCTTTAGGATAATTACTCAGAGTGGTATTGCTGGATTATAAGGTAGTCATATTTTGAATTTTTTGAGGAATCTTCATACTTCTTTCCATAACAGTTGCACTAATTTACATTTGAAGCACCAGGGTTCCCCTTTTCCTGCATCCTTGCCAGCATTTCTTGTGATTCAAATTCATGACAACAGCCATTCTGGCCAGCTTGAGATGGAATCTCAATGTTGTTAGTGGGTTTTGTTTTTACATTGTTGTTTCTGTTTGAATTATATTTTTCTTATCTTAAGTAGTTGTTATAAGGGATTGTTTTGATTTGCATTTTCTTTATGGTCACACATAGTGAGCCTTTCAAATTCATGTATTTATTGGCCATTTATATTTCTTCTGAGAAGTGTCTGGTAAGCATCTTTGACCACTTGTAAATTGGGTTAGTGATTCTTTAAAGGTTTAGTTTTCTAAACTCCTTATATATTTTGGCAGTTAGACCCTTTTCAACCTGTGTAGTTACTTTAAAACCATAACCGTAATTCCCAACATGTGTCATCACCTTCACACTAGCACCCTGGTTCAAGTGACCACTTCTGCCTAGATGACTGCTATGGCCTTGTACTGCTTTTACACTGGCCTTCCTGCAATCTATTCATCAGGGCTTACATCATGAATATTATTAAATTCCTATGCTCAAATCCTTCCTTATGGTTTTCCTCCTTCCTTCCTCACTCAGACAAAACAACAAAATTTCTTAGAATTATCTATATGTGTCTCCAAATTCAAATTTGCTTCTACTATCTTCCTTATCTTTCTGACTTATTTTCCTGCTACTAGGGTCTCCCGTGATCACAAATCATCTTTGGTTGGCGCCTCTAGCTAAGACTATTCAGAGCCTTCAGAGCTCTAATTTTTCTCTAGAAAACAATTACTTCAGACATCATCATGATTCATTCACTTCCTTCAGGTTGTCATTCAAGTGAAAACTTCTCTGACCACATTATCAGAAATTACCACCACTTTCCCATCACACACACACACACACACACACACACACACACACACACACTCCACATACACACATGAGATATTCCCTCCTTTTCTTTTCTTTTCTTTTTTTTTTTGGCTAGTCCTGGGCCTTGGACTCAGGGCCTGAGCACTGTCCCTGGCTTCTTCCCGCTCAAGGCTAGCACTCTGCCACTTGAGCCACAGCGCCGCTTCTGGCCGTTTTCTGTATATGTGGTGCTGGGGAATCGAACCTAGGGCCTCGTGTATCCGAGGCAGGCACTCTTGCCACTAGGCTATATCCCCAGCCCCTCCTTTTATTTTCTTAATATATATCTTACTCAATTATCTCTCTGTCTTTCTCTGCCCCTCTCATTTTGAACCCAGGCCCTGAAATTTTCAATGCAGGTGCTCTACTTATTCAAAGTGTATCTCCAGCCCTGGTTAGTTGTTTTACATAGGGATCAGTTTTTGCCTTGGCTGACCTCAGACTAAGAACCACCTACAGTTCTGGAAGATGGGATTATAGACATTTATTGCCATGCCTAGTTTATTGGTCAAGATAGAATCATCTTGGTAGCATTTTTGCCTACACTGGCCTTAAATTGCAGTCTTTCTGATTTGTGCCTCCTTAAGTATCTAGTTCATTTATTTACTCATTTATTACTTACTCTTTCCTTTCTTCCTTGTTTCTTTCCTTCCTCGTTGTCTTTTTCTTAATATTTTTTGTGTTCATTTGTTTGACTTGGTACTAAGGCCCTGAAACTATACAAACCAAGTTCAGAGTCTCAATTTTTTTCTCTAAGTAAGGATAAGCTAGAACACAGCTCACTGTATTTGTTTATGTATTGTCTATGACTATGTTCATTAAGTGTCCAAAGTAAAAGAGATTTCCCATTTGGCCATTTTCAGGAAAAGCTTGCTTACCTCTGAAAATAAGCTTCTGAAATGCAGATGTTTTCATATACTTTTCTCTCATTTTTGTCAGGAGAGGCACAGAGTTACGTTTAGCATATTCAATGTATCCAATAAAAATTTGTTGATCAGTGAATAAATGTTCAGCATAATTGGCTATGTATTTGAAGGAAATCAATAAAAGCGTGAAGTTGAAGTAGAATTCTATGTAACTAGGAATCCACAGTAGACATTTTGGGGAAGATTTTGATGAATTTCTCTTTAATGTTTTTCCACTGGAAAAAAAAAAAACATTTTTTTATTTCTACCATTTATTTTAAGTAATAGTGGTCATTTCCTGGTGTTGACTTTAAATGAAATGAGAGACTAGCAGTGGAGGCATTGTTGTTAGGCCAAGTATATTGTTATAGACTCGTACCTATAATAGGACCATTAAACCAGTCCTCAGAGAGTAGTTACCCAGGACTAAAATTGCCTTGAGGTGTACCTGTGTGACCTTTTTGGTTTTGTTTGCTTCTTGTTATCCAGCAAACGAGAGATAAGAGCCAATCTTTTCTGAATGCAGAACTCTAGTGAATATTAGTCATCCAAGTCCAACAGGAAATGTAGGGGTCCCCCTGCTTTTATATTTTTAGGCAACAATATAATCAATTGTTTCCAATAGAAAGTTAAGGTAGAAAGTATTTTGTCTGACCTCTGAAGGCTTCAAAATCTCTTCAGAGAGAGGGATTGAGACTTTTTCAAGCATAAATATTCCTCCTCTTTTTTTTTTTTTTACATGATACCTCAATACTCCATCAAACGCATGGGTTTCTGCGTTAGACTGATTGATGGCGAGGATGACAAAAGTGTTAGCAGTCTGTTAGCTTGAGCTGAAAAATGTGTGCAGCTAACTGCCTTAAACAGGGTAAAATATAACTCTGTAGCTGTAGTAAAGGCTGTCGAGCTAAGACTCAGGATTAATTGTTCACTGTTGAACATGATTTGTGAATAATTGCAGGACCTTAGCAATTAAACCATACTTTCCACAAAACAGGCAGCCCATGACTCCTCCTTTGCAGAGACCCACAGTTGCTCTTTTTTTCTTTCAGATGCACACAAATCTCTGTAATCTATTTGGAGCACAGGGGACATCTCTCCTTGAGTCATAGGATGTGGGGACCTCTGGAATATGTGCTATGTCATAAACTTGAATGGTGAAAAAGAAGCAGGATTCCTTCAGCCTCTAATTGCCTCCATGCAGCTAAGAAAATGAGCAACTTGTTTTTTATTCCATTAAATTCCTTTTTACATTCTCAAATCATTTATCAGTATCCTCTTCAAATGAAAAATGATAAGTGCACTGATATTTGGCACAGCACATCCGGTTTGTGACCCAAGGCTTGGTGTGTGGGTACAAAAGTATTAGCGATGAAGTCATCCCCTGGAGAGGAGGCAAAAGGGAACTGGCTCTTCAGCTCTGGCTGAATTCCCAGGTTTCGGCCAATGTGAGCCTACCGGAATCAGTGATAATGTTTTCTGTCATGGTTGTAAAATACTTTCAGAGAAACATAAAGTTTTTATGAGAAGAATAGTAAAAGAGATGACTTCTTCTATGCCTGGGGGTTAATATTTGTTCTTGTTGGCTCATTTGAGAATAGCAGAGGTTGAGATGGGGAAATGAAGACACGAAGCCCTGAATCCCCCCCACCCCATCCCCCGCCCCCTTGCCAGTGTTTGTTATAATAGTAGCTCTGAGATAGGCTCATTGCTCAAAATTTAGATGCCCTAATATACCTCTGAGTTACCTCGTTGTTAGCAATAGTACCTGCTCATTTTATCGAAGCCAGCCTGGTCGTTTTTATTTTCCCATTAGAATGAGAGAATATTTTATTTCTGAGCAGTTTCAAGTGTTACTTATTTTTAATAGCTTAATGTGAAATGTCAGCGAGGTTTAGAGATCTTCCAAAAGAATGGGAATGCTAGGATGCTCAAATCACAGGCTGTCGAAAACCATTGTAAGTGCCCGATTTCATGAAGTAAATGCAGTTGGTAAAATTGAGTTTGGAAGCTGTTTCTCCTCTTTGTGATCAGAGACTGATTTTCACACCTGTGATAGTCTTGACTTCGCTTTCCTACAAGTAGAGTCGTCATACTGATCTTGAAGTTTATTAGAGCTTTAAGCTGTCAAGTTATTACTGTCAGCTTCAAGAAAAGAAAGAGTTACTGATGTAAAATTAATTTATTGAATGGAATTGTTTTGCCCTCAGGGAATAACATCACCATTTAATTTAATTTTCCCATCATATTGTCTCATTCGCAAAGGAAAAAAAAATTTCTTTTGAACAGAATAAAGTGCATTATGTTCCACTGTATACTTCATCCTCACAGGTTTTACTTTTTCTAGATCATCAGTTGTCATAACATGATACATTGTGCAGAAACTCTTGCTTGCTGAATTTAAGGAAATGGTTACTGATTTAGATATTTATTTATAAGAAAAATTAGAAAGACTTAAAAAAGTTGATGGAAGTTTTTATCTGGTTATAGTATATTTTCATACTCAATATAGGCTATCTTGTATTTTTGAAAGAACTGTGCTGTGTTCTCAAGGTCTGTTCAGAACACTGGTATGCCTCATTTGCCTATAGAAGACGTAAGGACTTGAACCCAAGTCCTAATATCTAATCATTTTTAAGTAGCTGTACAAAGGAACTGACATTCAACAAAGCAGCTTATGAATACAGTGCATCTTAATCAATGTCACCCTTTCAACATTCTCACCCACCACTCTCAACCTACCACTTCCCTCACTTTCCTTAACGTTTACACTACGTATATTGCTTTTTTACCATCAATAATGCAGTTTGTCTACACAATACATCATGATCTATGTCATTCCCTCAACATCTTCACCCTCCCTACATACCTTAGAGACACCCCTGCTCTTATTTTTCTCAATGCTGTGATATATGCAAAGAATTTTTGCCTGTATTCTCCAACCTTTCCTCTTCATTCTTTTGTCCCTCTGCCCTTGGCCCCATCCTCTGCTCTTGCAAGAACCCATTTCCTGGAAGTTATTTGTTGGACTTTGTAAAGAATTTGACCTCCTCATAGCCTATTTGACTTTAGCTAATTCATTTATAACCACTCCCCAGTGTGCTTACTTGTAGATTTTTAGGCACATTCTAGCTACTATAAATGAGGGAATCTATGTAACCTATGTTTTTCTGGGTCTGGATTACTTCACTTAGTATAATTTTCCATCTCTTTCTGTATAATATTCCTTAAAGCAACAAGCTAACAAATCTTTCTCCTTTTTTCTTAAACATAAACATTAAAAATCAATATTAATTCAACAAACAGGTACCATCATATATACACATAAGCATACATACATACAAACAGATTTCCATCATATATACATACCTACAGTTGTATAAATTGATAAAATAATGTACTCTCCCATACAGATTGATTCTGGCCACCCTATACTGTTATATATGCTTTCTTTTTTTTGCTCCAGTAGTTCTACTTCTAGAAATTGATGCCAAAGATCTCATCAAAGCTGTACATTAGAATTTATTTATGTGTAATGTGAATTCAGAGTAAGTAATGCAAACATCTACCACTTGAGATTCAGAGGTTGACTATCACAAGCACTTGACAAGGAATTCTGTTTTCTCAACTCTTCTTCGGCAGTGCACATCAGGACTATCAAGGTCTGATTGGTAAGATCTCAAGATAAGAGGCTGTTCTTTAGCTATTTAGACACCATCTCTGATTAAAAAGTACTATTAGATATTTATCAGGTTGGAGTTTTGAAAATGCCACTTTTATAGTTCATACACATCAAATATCAGCAATTTCATTGAATTTACTTTTTGAAAGCCAGATGTTATACACATTCACAGGAGAGAGTGGTGACATGCTGTTATGTAGAGGAATCTTGGTCCTCGAACTTGGTTGTGCTCAAGCATCACTGTGCATCTGTAAGCCTGTAGCGTTCTTAAGACACATGCTGCAGTAGTCACAGAGTGGAGTGAAGAAGAATCTGAGAATATTCAATCCTAACAGAGCTCCCAGCAATGCTGCTCGAGTCCTGAAATCACTCTTTGAAAACACAGAGGACCTCCGGACTTTGCTTAACTTCTCAGGAGAAAGTGCTATTGCTTTTACTACACAGCTCTTATGAAACCATAAAGAAAAGATAGCCTCTGTTCCTTCTGAATATTCAATAGTCAAGGTGGGAAAATATTAAAAATACTCAATGAAAAATAGGGTGAAATGGATGCTCTCAGACACTACTAGTGGAATTTTAAATTTCTCAAAACTTTCAAAAGGGAACTCAGCAACATGTATTTAAAAACTCAATAATTGGCTGGGGATATGGCCTAGTGGCAAGAGTGCCTGCCTCACATACATGAGGCCCTGGGTTCGATTCCCCAGCACCACATATACAGAAAATGGCCAGAAGTGGCTCTGTGGCTCAAGCAGCAGAGTGCTAGCCTTGAGCAAAAAAGAAGCCAGGGACAGTGCTCAGGCCTTGAGTCCAAGCCCCAGGACTGGCCAAAAAAAAAAAAAAAAAAAAACCTCAATAATGCATATGTTTTTGCTGAAGTAGTTCTATTTCTAGAAATGAATGCTAAAGATCTTGTCACAACTATATCCTGAGATTTATGTAAGAGCATTCATGAAAGCATTATATGCAACACATATAACCAACCCAAAGAGTAACCAACACTGAGTAACCAAACCAAACATCCAGTACTCAAGATTTGTGTGATGGACTATCACAGACACAAAAAATGCCCAATAATTTTTTATTGTTATTGTAAAAGTGATGTGCAGAGGGTTTACAGTTACATAAATCAGGTAATGAGTACATTTTTTAACTGTCACCCATCCCTCACTTTCTTCCAAGCTTTCCCTCCCCCAAATCATAGAGTTCAGTTTCATTTTCAACATAGTGTCTAGTGGGTATCATTGCTGCATTTGGTCACTGTTTGCCCCACCATTTCTTTGCTTCCCTTGCCATTCCCAACAAATAAACTTACAAGCAAGACAAAAGGTACAGAAAATGAATATAGCAAAAAGGAAGAAAAAAACCCAAAATAACAATAAGCTTTTTGTTTCCATTTCTTGTAGTTCACTGTGATAAACATCGTATTATATTATGAAACATAGCATTTGAGCCTTTGTGATGGTCTCCTAAGAATATCCTCCTTTGCGTCTCACTGTGTGAATGTATAGAGTCCTATATAATTTATTTAAAGATTATTTTTAAATTTAAAACTGTGGGTAGAAAAAAGTGCTAAATTACTGTAAATGGAGAAAGCGATATTTATTGCATAACCATACGCATGCACTAGTATATACCTACAGTATATATATATATATATATATATATATATATATGCCAGAAGTGTATAGAGAAACACTGAATGAGGTTAAACATGTACTGTTAATCATAGTTATCTCCAGTCAGTAAGATTATATGGAATTTTTATTATTTAAATAAATTAATTAATCTATTAATTTTTATTAAAGATTATATGCGTTTTTTGCATTTTACCCATTCTGCATGATGAAGTTTGTGAGAAGTTGTAAGCTGGGCCAAGAGCTCCATAGGTTTATTGCTACTTGGAGAGCAAATTGGTAAAAATTTCAGGTGTTTTTACTCCTTTATCTAATAATTGCACTCCTAAAACTATAGCCTATCCAAAAAATATCAGCGTACAGACAAAAGATTCAAATATTGGAAATGTTCATTAAAGCAGAGGAATGTTTAAATAAGTTGTGATATATCGTTAATATAGAATTCTAAGAAGCTATTTAAAATGATGCACTGTTGAAGATCAATGACCTAGAGAAATGGTTAGCCTAATATTAAATGGAGAAAAATAAAACACATACTTTATGCAATTTAGTTTTAAAATATTATATGTAGTTTAAATATGCAACAATGGGAGTATGCTGACATTAGCAGTGTTTAACTTATAATCAGTAATGTTTCTTTTCATATCTTATCATTCATCTTAAAGTTTTCAAATGACTCCATCATATTTCACTAATATAAAGAAAAAGTTAAAGGGACTATCCCTTAGGAAACCTGAGTTGTGCAGGTCTGGGGCCTCTCCACCGATAGCAACAACTAGTTGTTTGTTTTTGTGATTGTTATATTCGTCTATGTGTAAGATGCTCCCCAACATCTGAGAACTCATGCTTCTCCATCTTGAGTACCCCTCTTAGGGTTCCAGTGCTGTTACCCACATACCTGCCTGCACAGGAGTGCTGCAATGGAGAACATTCTCTTCTCTTACCATTTGTTTTAGAATCTCCCTTAGGCAGATTTACCTTTATTGACTGATGCTTTTAAGCCTTCCATGTGTTGAAAATAAAGCAAGGAAAAATGGATGAAATTGGTTTGGCAGAAGGGGGAGGAGGGAGATTGATGGGGCTAGTGGGAGGGGGTAATTACAATTGAGATGCACTGTACACATGGATGGGCATATGAGAATGACCTCCTTTGTAAACCAATTGATGCTACTAGAAATATGGTAAAACTTCTGTGGGGGGACAAAAGGGGTTCCCAGGATTGAAGGACATGAAAATATCATGAAGAGGAAGAATTATGTGAGTGGAGCCAGGGGATGATGCTATTCTTCCCAGTGCACCCCCAAATCTGAATCAATTAATACACACAATAACCATAAACTGCCTCTTGTGCTGAGGCGGTAGACTGTGATGAAGGGGGATTCTCAGCTACCACCAGGCAGCAGCAGGTGAAGGGGGCAGAAAGGCTGTAAGCAGCAGGATGGAGAATGAGGGCCCATAGCAGCTTGCTGAGTTCAGGGAGGGTTAGATGCCATTGGGTGAAAGATGTTTTCATTGACACAGGGGAAAGGTGACCTCATCTCTTACAGTGTTCTTTAAGTCTGCCATATACTTGGAGCTGGGGTGCCAGCTGCTCCCTGAGTGACTCCCCAAAGTGTCTGCTGCTCTGATAGCCCCCTGACTGTGACATCCCTGCCAAAGTTCTCCACTGCTAAGTGAAGATGATGTCTACTGCTGCTATCTACTGACCCACTTCAACTGAATTTTTTCATGGCTTTTATTATTATGGATAGCTAGATCCACATATCAATTGTTCATCTCCTCTAGGAGGACACTTGATCCCTAGCTGGGTATGGTGATACATGCCTCTAATCCTAGCACTAAGGAAGCAGAGGCAGGAGGACCTTGAGTTTTGAGGGCAATCTGAGATCCATAGTGACACAAAGCTCTGGAATTGTTATTAACGATTCCCACTTTAGTTATCAACCTTCACATTTCTATTAATAGCCATTCTGCAAAGCAGCAGCAAACACTACTGAGAATTTACCTTCAAGCAAAATGTGAATATAAAGGCAGTAACCACCTGCTTCTTGATATTTAACCATGACTTCTATATCCAGCCTCACTGCGTTAGTGAAACTGCTCCTTTCCGCCTTGTCACGTATTATTTAGGAACTGGTAATCCTCAGATCGTAAACCCAAACCAGGCGACTGGAAAGAATACTCTTTTTTTTTTTTTTCCGGTGGGAGGGTGGGGGTTCCTTTATTGTCAAAGTGAAATGCAGAGAGGGGTTACCGTTTCATATGTAAGGCAGTGAGTAGATTTCTTGTTCAACTTGTTATCTTCTCCCTCATTCTCCACCCCCCATGAGTTGTACAGTTGTTTACACCAAATGTTTTTGTAAGTATTGCTTTTGGAATCTTTTGTTTTTTATCCTTTGTCTCTCGATTTTTTAAAAATGTTTAGCCACTGTTGTATTTTTTGTTCTTGATAGTAGTGGGATTTGAACTCATGGCCTCATGTTTCCTTGACAGGTTTTCTACCACTTGTGCCAAACCTTCAACCCTGTCTCTCGATTTTGATAGTCCCTTTCCCTTCCCTAGTTCTAATACCAGTATATACAGTATCCAGGGTACTCACATGAGATAGAGTGATAGCAGGGGCTACAAGTCCAGCGACCTGGAACACTCGTAAGGGGACTATCTGAATTCCCTTGAGTTGCCATTATTACTTACAAAAGTATTGGTTATTTAAATCTTCCTTTAGTTCAGTCTGTAACTGTATAAGTCAGATTTCATTTGGGGTCTACCTTTACTTGGCTTCATTGTTTCTAGTCCTATGATGAAGCAGAACATGATAGTAAAAGACTTGGTGATGTGCAATGGGTCTTATGATGATTGGTAAGGAGAAAGAAAGGGGACAAGCTACACCCTTTGAGATTTCTTCCCCCTCCAACTATTTCCCCCAAGTAGACCTATCTTCCTCCTTTTTTCCATAATTTATAAATAGTCCACTCTGCTATAAGTCCATGAATGAATTCATATATTAATGAGTTTAGAGCCCTCATGATCCAATCACCTTTAAACTGTTACATAGGAACTAAGCTAACCAAGGTAATGAGCTAATCTCTTCCCAATAAAGTCTTCATTTCCCATTGTCAGTGAACATTTTTCTTACAACTCGGGAATATTACATGATTTGCCGCTGCAGCACCAACAGTGTATAGAGAAGGGAGAAAATGTCTGCAAAGGAGAAAAGCAAAGACCTTCTAATATCTGGTCAGATTTACCACCTGCGTCTTGGAAGACATCATAGCAAACTCACCCCTTAAAGGGTTATTGTGAGTTATGGGGCTTACCTTATTTTCTCTACTTCAGAAAAAAATATTCTACTTTCAAGGATCTGCCACACTAGCTTCCCTCCTTTTCTACAAAACAAAACCATTCTTTTATTGTATGTAGTCTTAAATGGTCCTTCTTCTTAAAGAATTACCAGCATGACCTTTCAACTACACAAAACTCCTGCCATCATTAAGATCTTAGTGCAATGTGATTTCCAAAAGGATATTTTCTGTGTCTACACAGTGACAACAAAACTAGCTCCCACTCACTTCTTGAAAGCAGTAAAACAACTTATAATTAAATAATTGTCTTTATGGCTAGGGTATTCCTTGTCTGTCTACTCTACTATAATAAAACTCCAGACCTGCATAGGACCATGACTTGCCTAAATATACTGATGTCATGTTCATCCCTGCACATTCAGTTCCTAGAAGAAAGCCTTACTTCTAATTATAATCAATTATCTGTTGAAGGAGAAAATGATCTGATGAAATAAATCATCTCTCTATAATCTTATCTATGAAAAATCTGTAAAATGGTGTAAGAGGAGGAAAACAAAAGAACAGAGTCTGTGTTCCAAAGTATGGGCCATTTGTGTTACTTCTGTGATGTCACAACATTGTCCAAACATTAGTTGTGAGACAACTGAATGTATTAACTTTGGGGCCCGATTTAGATGAGATTTTCAAAAGTGCAGAATGATAGGTGGCAATGCCTCCAAGGATAATTATCAGAATTGATAGAGATGAATGTCTTGTGTTAGTCCAGTTTGGGTGCTATAACAAAAGGCCAGTAACATAGGAATGCCTAATAAGCAATCAACACTTGTTTGTCACAATTCTGGAGGCTGGGAGGTTCAGTTAGTTCTGAATAAAAACATACTTCTATATCTTGACACTTACATAAACTTACATAAGGGAAAAATCTCTCTCCTAGTTTTCATAAAGGCACTAATTCCATACCTTCATCACCTCTCAAACACCATAATGTTCTAATATTGGGGATTAGATGTAAAAATATGAATTGGAAAGGCATAAACATTCAGAAAATAGCAACCTATCTCCAAAGACATTCTAAGTAACATTTTTTTTTCTGTTATTTGGTTTGCTTTATTGTACCCATTCTGAGGCTTGAACTCAGCACATAGCACTGTCACTGAGATTTTTGCTCAAGGCCAGTACTCTACCACTTCAGGTACCGCTCAAATTCCAGAATTTCAGTTGTTAATGGAAGATAAAAGTCTCGTGGACTTTCCTACCCTGGCTGGCTTTGAACCCCAATCCGTATTAGCCTCCTAAGTAGCTAGGATTACCAGCATAAGCCACCTGGCACATAAGGACATATTTGAAAACTGTGTTTTCTGAATAAATGCAGTCTCAAGACAAATAGCATTTCCTACAGATCCTAATTCATCCTTCCCTGTCTTATGTAAAAACTCTGGAACTCATTCCTCTTGAAGCTTGGTCAGTCTTCTGCTCTCCCCTGCTTTGTTATCAGATAAATCCTGATCAAAAAAGAGAATAGGGAATGATTGTCCTGATTGGATTGTACAAAAAAGAGAGAGAGAGAGAGAGAGAGAGAGAGAGAGAGAGAGAGAGAGAACAGGGCACTAGCAACTGAACTACAAGAGATTCATATTATCATGTCCAATGAAAGAACAAAGAACATTTCACAAGGAAACAAGATCATTAAAGTCATACCTTGCATAATGCTCATATTCTTCCCCATTTGAGTTATGACACTAGAAAGCATAGCAATATTTGCATGTGCAACAAAGATCCAACTTTGCAATGATTTTTATTATTAAAAAAACATTTCATTTCTCTTCTGTCTTTTGAGGCCTTTATTTACAAGGTTTGGGAGGGGAGTTTGAAATAATATGAAAGTTATGGTCAGAAAAAATAAGCATGAGTTTTTCTTTGAGATGTTCTTAATAAATGTTACAATTTCCAGCTGACAGGTATCAGAAATCTATTTAAAATATTTAAGTCACCATTCAAGAATGATTTTTTTTTTTTAAGAAAAAGGTAAGTTGGAAAAATTTGGAGAGGGCAAAAAGGTTTCACTAGGTGGTAAGAAGGAAAACCACAGGCTGATAATCGGATTAGGAGGAGTTTTTCTCTCAGAAAAGTAGTGACTAAAGAGTACTAACAGGTCCAGTTAAAAATGCCATCACACTATTATGAACAAAAATTTATCCTAAAGTACTAAGTGATCTTAATCTTGTTAGAACCCAGCTAAATTATTATGTTGATGAGAAGGAAGTGGAAGAAAATTTTGGTGGTACTACTGTTTAAAATCAGACTTGAATTTACTTAGCATGGAATCAATGGCTTTAGCCATTTTACTGTGTGTGTGTGTGTGTGTGTGTGTGTGTGTGTGTGTGTGTGTGTGTGTGTGTGTGTGTGCTGACCCTAGGGCTTGAACTCAGAGCTTGGGCAATGTTCCTCAGCTTTTTTTCCTCAAATCTACTGCTCTACCACCTGAGCCACAGCCCCACTTCAGGATTTATTTATTTATTTTTGCCGGGGGGTGGGGGCGGGGGCGGGGGGGGGAGGGTGGTTAAATGGAGCTTAGAGTCTAATGGACTTTCCTGTCTTTCCTTTCTGGCTGGCTTTGAACCATGATCCTCACATCTCAGTCTCTTGATAGTTTAAATTACAAATGTGAGCCATTGGCACCCAGCGTGTGTGTGTGTGTGTGTATATATATACACACACACACACATATATATACACATATATACACACACACACACACACACACACACACACACATATATATATATATATATATATATATATATATATATATATATATATATATATATATATATATATACAGATATACTGTAAGGTCCACCCAGGAAGGCCATGCAGGTGCCTCCCCACTCCTACCTAAGTCTCCGCCCAGTACCCGGGTTACCTAGGTCACTGGCTCACCTGGAGGCAGTTACTGCTCCCTTCTCTGAGGTCATATCTGTATCTGGCATGGCCACACCTTCACCCTACCGGACCACACCTCTCTGCCCTGCCCTAGATAAACCTGGGCCGACAATGACCCACCCCTTAAGCCACATGGGGTTTCCACATGCTTCTCTTGATGCACAGAGAGTCAGCAGTTTAGAAAGAAACTTCTCTCCTGCCTGAATACCACATGGTGTTCTCTTCTTGGTTACCTATTTAAAACACACACACGTATATATACTTATATAAATGTATATATACTTGTATAAATGTATATGTACTTATATGTATGTAATCTTTAAGTCATTGTACAAAGAAGCTGCCATTTAACAAAGCAGTTTATGAATATGATATATCTTGACTGATATCACCCCTTTCAAAAGTCTCACCCATCTCTCCCCTACCCTCAAGCTTATTAGTTTTGTAAGACATACCTTGAATGATTGGCTACATTTCCCCCTCTTCTCTTTTCTATCCTTCCCCATGGCTCCACCCACCCCTTTCAATGCCCACTTCCTGGTGTTTTATTTAGTTGAACTGTAACTATATTTCTAAGGATTTACACTGAATTCTGCCCTTGAATCTACCACATTTCAGTTAATACATTTGTACTATATTTGTTAATATATTTGCATATCACCCAATGTATTTACTTATAGGTTCATAAGATAAATGTAGCTTCCACATATAAGGGAAAACATTCATCATTTGTTTCTCTGGGCCTGGCGTACTTTGCTTAACATAGGACATTTTAATGATGTGCTTAGTTCTAATTTGTAAAAGTTTTTACTTGAAACTTGACTATGTCACTTCTTTTCAAAATGTGTCTACTCCTGAAGTTTTTACTATATGCAAATAATCACCAATTCCTTTTCCCCACTCATTTCCAGAAAAAAAACAACAACAGGGTATCTGTGCCATAGAATACTTTTGTTTACTTCTATGGGAACAAAAGAGCAGACAGATAAGAAATTGCCTATAAGAGTAATCTCATAAGAAATTAAACAAGACATGACATACTTTATGTAAATATAAACCAATGCCAGCTGTTCCAATTAGGCAACACCTAGTTTGTGAGTTCAGGATCTTCCACACTTGATGGGAGTAGGGAGTAATCATGTATTCTCCTCCCTAAAATCAGTCTCTAGAGCAGTGCTTACATTAAGAATGCAAGGGTGAAAAAATATTCCCTATCTAGGCATCTTTTAAATATAATTCAAAGAAGTCCAATTCATTTCTACTTTGTAACTATTTATTGAACTTCCTTATCCTTATCTGGGGTAGTTTAAAGAAGACCAAACTCTTACTACATATGCTGCTTCTTTGTACCTTTGTACCCATCTGTTCTCCATTTGTTACTAGAGAAATATTCATGGAATTGAACACACAGATTTTCTGTCTCTTTCTCTCTGTCTCCCTATTTCTCTCTTTCTGGTTCTCGCTGTGTGTATTTGGGTGTTTTTGTTGTTGTTGTTGTTTCTCTGTCTCCCTGTTTCTTTCTCTCTTCTTTACTCTCTTTCTCAGTTTCTCTCCCTCCTCATCCTTTCTCTGTCTCTCACACACAGACACCTTTTCTTTGCTATATGTATGTGTATATGTGTCTGTATGTGTATACCTACATGCATCCACATATGTGTGTATGTTTGTTTTTTCTCTATTAAGTATCTATCTGGATGTATACCTATTTTAAAGAATTTATTTAAAAATAGAAGAAAGTTATGAAAATAACTTTTGCCCATGTACTTCTTTATTCCACCTACACACACTTACACACTCATTCACACCCACATGCACACATGTACACTTTTTTTTCTTACTTGAATCAGCCACCACAGCTGCCAGAGCCTCAGGGGCTTTAAACATCAATCAGTTTCACAGCTGGAGGCAGAGTGATCTACAGCAATAAAGCTTAAAGTGCTTCCTTTTCTGATATAATTTGATTCTTCCATTAGAGTACACATTCTTTTTTTTTAAGCCAAAGCAAATGTTCCCTGTCTACATCAGGGCAAATAAATAGTTACCTTAAAGAGGCAGAAGGTATTATTCACTAGTAAGGATGCTGGGTGGAGAAAATCCATGCAGTAATCCTTACTTCTGCTCTGATGAGTTTTTACCTTTGTCTCTAGGATTTGCCTTTCTTCTATATCCTCAGGGCTGCCCATGTGATCTTGGATCTGCTGGGCTGGCAGTGAATCCTGGTAGCTATAATACAACAGATAACAGAAGCTTTATTGAATATGCTCTTGGATTTCTAATCTTGTAGAATTCAATGGAATGCAGAGAGATACTATGACATTCAGTGTCATATTTTTCACTGGACTCAAAGGCTTAAGTCTTAAAGCTGCTTCATCAGCTGGAAATCACCCCTTTGATCACCAGTTTTAAATAATCTTAAACATGATTTATCCCTGGTTTTTTTTTTCCTAAAAGCTCCTGAACCTGTGATTCTTGACTTTTGAACATTTTTATTAAGCCATTCAAGAAAGACAGAAAGTGGCCTTGACACCACCAAACTTTGATAATAATAGTTGTGAAGAATTTGTTGTCCACAAGGATTCAACTCAAAAATTAATAATAAAGACTAGGTACAACTCTAGTTCTATATATATAGATGATCAAAATGACTAAAGTATGATAATACACAGGGGAGTGTTTCCATGATGAAATCCTTGTGAACATTTAGCAGTTTAATAAAATGAATACCAGAAAGCTAAAACATGTCTTATCTGAGGAGGTTCAGGGCTTAGGATAAAGGGGTGAATGAAGAGAGGAATGATGAGCAAATACATTCATAATTCTGAACGCATATATCTGCAAACAGAACTAGAGAACTTGAGGAGATGGGTGAGAATGGGAGGCTGGGGAGAATGATAGAAAGGATAATGCTTATCAAGATGTATTGTACAAACAAATGGACATCTTAAATTGAAAAACATTTGAATGTATATTTGAAGGTGATTTTACAAAGAAAAAGATGCACCTCTGTAATACAGTATATTCCTGTCAAAAAGAAATATCTGATTAAAGTGTATGTGTTTGTTTTTCAGAAAGACTAAACTTTGGGGAAAATTTTAAACAAAAACAGGCATTTTTAAACCAAATGAGCAATCACATCTCAACTTGAAGCCTGCTAGCCCAGTTTATCTGCTGCCTGGTGCTACTTCATTCCAGCTGTTGGCAGAGATGCTGTAATACTTGCGGTGGCATTTCTACCAGCTCTTCCAGTGTTTGTCTCAGTTCTTTTGCATGATTCTATGAAGCCATTTTATGCTAAAATTTGCAGTAAGTAAATCTGATAGTGTTAAATCCAAACAAGTCTTTAGAAATCCTTTGTCCATCAATAGCCCTTCATTCTTTTCCCTTACACACAAGAAGGAAGTCTAAACGATCAAGAAGACATGGGTATTTATCAAGCTTTGGATTTGGGACTCAAATTTTTCATTATGGCAGATAAGCTATGCTCCTCTCAAATTCCTACAACCTAATGCCCAGTGTGACTGTATTTGGAGAGAAGATTTATAAGGAGATAGTTAATGTTTAATGAGTGCTGGTCATGGTAGCTCATACCTGTAATTCTAGCACTCAGACAGCAGACATTAGAAGGATTGAGCATCCCAAGGAGACCCTGCCTCAACAATTAAAAAGGAAAAGTTAAATGAGGCCAGAAGGACAGGACATTTTCACCAAAAAAGCTTTCTTTGGAGTCAAAGGGCAGCCATTTGTGAGTCAAGAGAGCTCTTGTCAGAAACAGAATTCTTCCAGAACCTTGCTTGATCTTGGAGTTTCCAGTGCCAGGTAGTGTAAATGTGTATCTTCTACGTGAGCTATCTATGATTTTGGTACTTCATAATAGTAAGATATCTCTCTTTCCATTTTATAAATTTACTGAACCTTGAATTCAAGCCTTTTTTGAGAGATCCAGTTTTACCGTTACACACTGAGTAGAGCCTAAAATGCCTCTGGTGAAACGTGTTTACACACCAGACACAACAGCAGTGAGACAGCTTGCTGAGCTTCTGTACAAGTCTGTGTGCAAGGAGTTCTGGACAGCTCTGGGAGAAGAGAATTCTCAGACTGGACCTGATTTGATTTTATTGTCTCAAATTCTCCAAGCTTTAATTACCCCTGAAAGGGCTAGGCTTTTTATTAATTTTTATTCTTGGAATGTCTGTCTCTTGGGTTAGTGAGTCCAAACTCGTGTGTGTGTGTGCGTGTGTGCGTGTGTGTGTGTGTGTGTGTGTGTGTGTGTAATACTTTGCTTTGTTTCTTTCCTTTCAAACTTCTTTCTTTCTTAAGCTCCTTCTCCTTCTTTTTCCTAGAGGGCTACGTTAATGTTGTCAAATATTCTATAATCTGTTACAGACATTTTTGTTATCAGCTACAACTACAAAACACTCTTCTTTATTGAATGTTTCCGTCTGTCTCTAGATGGGCAAAGACAGAATAAAGAAAGGAAGGAAGGAGAGGGAGGAGAAAAAAAACAGAAGTAAAGATTGCATCCCCAATTGAGTCAAAGTTAAATGTTAGCCTGTCCTAAGTGCTTTACACTATGTTTTTGGAGAGACCAGAGTTCCTTTTAATGAAACTAAATTTTAAGAAATGTACTTTCAATTTCAATATATAGTAATCACCCACCTCTCACTCATTTATGTTTGATTAGGTTTTTAATTGGAAATGTTAATAAAAATTAATGTATTGGTTTTCTTTCGCATCCCTGAAATTTTGCTTTTTACTACTGTCCTCTTATTAGCAAAGGACAAATTAGACTTTCAAAAGCAGATCCCTGGGGCTCTGCAGGTGTGAGCACCCTCTCTGTTCTTGATTAGGCAATTACATGTTCCCTTACCCTAGAAAAAACTGATTGGTCCTTTATTTTCTAGAGATATTTCTAGCATTTTTCCCCCATTTGTCTATTTCTATCATCTAGCATGCATTTCTATCATTTTGTCAGTTTCCTAACTAAAAGGTTTCTTTCATTTTCAGCTTACTTTTCTTCATTAGGCTTCATGTTTTGTCTCTTTTCCAAAATGCTCCCTCTAGCTGCAATTTTTCCTTCCTTGCTATACACTTATCAGTGAAAGTTTGTATTAGTAAGCCTTTTCTACTTTCATGATCATTTCTCATACGATTCATCTTTTGTCTATGAATACCTCAACTCCTTCGAGCCTAGTGATCCCTAACACTTTAACACAGGGTACCTAACGCAACACAACAGCAGTTTGGCACACTTTGATGCCATTTACATTTATTAATAGAGTTTATGGTAATCATGACGTTTTTCTTCCATGTTTGACTCCCACCACTTTGTGCCTAACTTATCATCAAATCTGGGCTAAGTCATGGGCTTCCTTTGTATCAGTTTCTTTATATTAGTTACTCTTGCTGCAACCTTCCGATGAGGCTACAAATTCCAAATTAGGGTGATGATGTTCATGATTAAATGATGAGGAAAAAGGACAAGCACAGATTGATATCTTCTCATGTCTAGTACTTATAGATATTAGGTCATTTAATTTTACAATAATCCTATGGCATGGATTCAACGGACAAAAATCCAACTTCAATGGGTTAAATAACTTGCCTAAGGTTAGACACGCTTTCAGCAGCCACATTTCCTTCACTCGAAGGATAATTGCCTGTAGCCACTGCTTTGGGGATTTGAAAAGAGCCATGCTATACTAAAATGCAATATATTTTTTTTATCAACTACAAATCACAACATCCTTTTAAATAAGAACTACCAAATCCAGTCAAACAGTAGTTTATAAATATCTAAGAATAAATAGTGTACTTTAACAAAGAATTGGTTACAGTGCCAACACAGTGTATATGTCCTAAAATAAGAGACCTTTTCCATACAGTTGATTTTAGGTGGTCATTATGAAAACACTGACTGGAACAGGCTGGTTTTAGGGCATGGCCCAGAGTCTGAGAGCACAGAGGCCTTGCCAGGGAGCGTGTCTGGAATCTGCCAGGCAGAAGGATGGGTCTTTTTAAGAGAAATACTGCATTTTAAAGGGAAGATATTTCTTCCTCTCTTCTGAGCAGTTTCAAACCTTGGCACTAAAGAGGGGGAAAAAAGGTATGTCTTTTCTTTGAAATATTGCCTTTTTCTGAAAAGACCACCTTCTCCCCAAGCCTTGGAAACTTCAAACAGCCTGACCGAGAAGTGAGAACTCTTCTGGTTGAAGAAGCTGTTATCTTGAAGGCTGCTACAGGCTATAATCTCTTAGAGAGTCCTGGAGCTGAGAGTCTGTTTGTATTCATTTTTAATAAGCTAAGTGGAAAGTGTGACAGGATTCTGAGCATGGGTAAAAAGTCATACCTATGTGTATATCTCTATATGCATATATTCTCATCATTTAACAATGTAAATAGATAATATTTAGATATGCACCCAATGATCTAGTATCTTTTCCAAAAAAAATGAAATAAAATTCAAATACAAATGTAAGTTTTATTTGAAAAATTGCGATTAGGCTTTTTACCTAAATATATTCTTGCAGTGAATTTCTTGTGAAATTTTAATTGGACTTCATACCTTTTGTCTTACTTTTAATGCATTTCACATATTACTACTCTGTAAGAATTTGACATAATTTTCATGTGTTTCTCCTACCTGATATTAGAGTTTAAATACATTTAAATGCATGAACTAAAAGGGCAAAAACCAAAGTCATTGACTAGTGTGAATATTAATTTCACTGCAGTGTCTCTATTTTTGGCACATCATTTGCTATGGAAACCTTCTGTGTCTCTTTAGGCCATGTCATTGTTACTCTTTGTTTCCACAGAAAGAGAATAAACTCCTAATTTACTCAGATACATTCACATATCTACCCTAGTGTTTGAGTACACACAGAGGAGGAAAATCTAAACTCTTCAATTGTAACCAAATGAGTTTGGGGTTATAGTGGACAGTCTTTAGACACCAATTTGCATGCTTTCTAATGACTGGAACTATGACTATGGCATCTCACACAGGTTTGGCCAAACATACCTGAGAACAGCAGTGTGCTTTGACTTTTTACATTTGATGACTTGCAGTATGTCTATGTAATCCTTCTCAGATATTCTAATGAAAGCAAAGAGTCCAAGCAATCAGCCTCCCATGGAGTAACCCTTGACAAATGATGGATGTGACCTGGTAAATAAATATCCCCCATTCCACTCCTCACATGAGTAATGCACAGTTGCATCTTATATATACCTACAGTGACACAGACCACCTGCCTGCCTCAGCAAAGGCTCCCCCACCTCCACCCCATGCTACAGGCCATCTAAGTCAGTGGTTCTTAGCCATGGGCGATTTTCCTTTCTCCTTATTGCCCCTAGAGCATATGGCCATGTCTGGAACATTTCGTTGGTGCAACTTGAAAACAGAGGACATTGACATCTACTGAGCAGAGGTCACAATCATCTAAAGATAGCCCGACAAACGAAGAATGTTATAACCTTAGATATCATTTTTACTGAGGTTGGTAAAACCCTGAAAAACTTTTATTTTTGTTTCTATTCCTCACTACAATAATCTATCTACCTGAACCCTTGTTACATGTCAGGATCATATTTTAGGGAAACCCACTCATGTAGATCACTGTCAGGGGGTCCTTAGCCCCCGTGCTCCCCTGACCAGCGGGAGAGATTGGGAAAGGTACGCCCCTACCGGAGGAGCCAAGAAAGGAGAAGGGTCGGCAGACCGCCCGCACACACCCAGCCCTCCTTCACTGAGGACAATCAGATGGTCTGGGAGACAAGTAAGCGCAAGATCTCGTTTATTGGTGAAATACATGCCACTAATATAAGGCACAGGAGCCAATCAGGTCTAAGATCGGCAAGAAGGGGAGGGATGAGCTGTCCAACAAGGGCAGAAGGGGGGGGGGTCACAGCCCACAGAACCGCCTTCGGGTTATAACCAAAGACACTTGTAGCAACTGCCCGTTGTTGTTAGGTGCCGCCATCTTAGCCACATGTGGCCCCAAGACTGAGAAACAGGCGGGGCCAGCTAGTTGACTTCCAGGTGTGCCCCACAGATCACCAATACCTATCAGGAGCATTTTGCATTTTTGTTTGAGGTTAGAGAGAGAAAGACAGAGAGAGCAAAAGAAACAGAGAGAGATAGAAACAAAAGATGCACATACAGAGAGGAAGAGAAGAGATTAGTGAAATTAACTCAACTTACTTTCTGAGACTTTTCAAAAATTCCACCTGGTCTTTTCATTTGATATAAACAGGTTTGGGGGAAGAACTAAATTAAAACCTAGTGATGCTTGAAAAAAGAAAATAAAAGGGGAGGGGAGGAAAGGAGAAAGGAGGGGGGAAGAGGGAAAGGGAGTGAAGGGGCTAAAGACATGCAATTCAAGTTCAACCTGAATGACTTTCACAGTAATTGAGGCTAGAAAGCTAACAAAGGTAAAGTTTTCCAAAAATCAAACCTTTCCTTTTTCTATACAGCAACTCCAACTTCTATATCTAGGGAAAAGAGTGATATTTTTTCCTCATTAGACTATGATTTCTTTGGAGTCAAAGATTTATTTTCTCCTTTGAATTTCTCACAGCTTCCAGTTTATTTCTTCTCAGCAAATGTTAAATCAATTACTGATCTTGGAACAAACCAGGAATCTGCCTCAGTCTATCAACTGTTAATATGCTGTAATTCCAAGGATGGACCAGGATATATAATGTAAGAATGCCCAATTAGGAAATCCATCTAAAAATATTATTTTGTGATCCACAAAAGCATCCATTTTCCTATCATTCTGAGTGTTTGGAAAGTTTATTTTAATCAACTTTTTCTGTTGTCATATTACCATCAGGTCAAGCCCCTGGGGGAAGTATCTCAAAGCTCAGTGAACTTATTTCTATGTCTCTGAATGAAAAACAACAAAATGACCTCTCATAAATAATTTAGTTTTTTTGTTTGTTTGTTTTACAAATGTCTTGAAGAATTGCTAATTCTTTAGGCTTCTCTCATCAATCTATAAAATGTGCTAAAGAAAAGGCAAAAATTGTGATATTCTAGTCATACTCTAAACAGAGAGTTCCCTCCTTGTTAAATCTACCTCAAAATAACATTAAAATTAAGGCTTCAGGACATCATTTTCTCCATCAAATCTGAATTAAAATGAAAAGTATATACCTCAATTAAACTTTATGAGACTCTTACTTCAGGAATCAAAATATTCAACTTAAGGGATATTGATCAAGTGGGTACAAATTTTGATTATACAGGATGGATACATTCTAGAAATCTACCATGTAGCGTGATGACTGTGACATGCTTAAAAATCTCAAAGTCAATGGATATTCAAACACACATACATGTGACTATGTGGGGAGATGAATCTGCTAAGTAGCTTACTTGTACAATCAATTATTTTACAATAATTATGTATACATCAGAACATTATATTCTACAACATAAATACATACAAGATCTTTTGAGAATTAGACTTCCAAAAAGGAAAAATGTAAAAATAGAACAATATTTAACTTCCTCAGTAATAGACATAGAAGAGCCTTCATTGGTTACCAATCAATCTGCTACTTCCTCTGAGAAGAATCTTCTTTAACTATTAAATAGTATTACTGTCTCATACTTTTGCTTATACCTTCTAAAGAATCAGGAGTAGCACTAGAGTTTGACATTGCATGAAAATAGAGAAAGACAATGAGCAGGAACCATATAACATATCATCTTAAGGAAAAGACACAATAGGTAATCTTGAATGAACTGACTTCAATTTCTGACTCCATGACTCCGAACTTCTTAGACTTGAAATTCTTGGCCAGTTTAACAACGCTTGAACATACTACAGTACACATTCTCCCCAAATTCTAGTGGACATTTAAGGGATTGGTATTTGAAAAATAGCCTGGGGAAGGAACAATGGTTTAGAAGCATGTAACCGTTCTATTAATTCTCCTTCTTTTCAATTCACCTGTTGAGGATTCTTGCTTTATGCTTTCTTCACACGCACTACCCTGAACCTGAAACCTTGTTGAGCTTGACTGTGAATCTACAATTAAGGTTCGTTAATCACAGTCTTTGCTGCATATGCCTTCTAATGTACTATGATAGTGAATGAGATTCCCATGTTTATGCAAAGTATTTGCAAGATTTTTTTTTATTAAAGACGTGCCTTATTAATCTTAATAAATCATAGTTTGTCAGGACATTTCTGACTACTAGTCAAGTACAATGGGGCTTGACTGGGCAGTAAGAATGTTTATGTCATGCTTGAATTCTTTAAGGTGAGGTTTTGAGTAGTTTTATTGCTTTTGTTTATGTAGGTAAACCCAATCTGTACATTGGAAATGATTGATGAACTGCAGCCTCACTCGGAGTGCTTGTCATCACTCATGTGCTGAAGTGACATTTCTTTATGTATTTTGGCATAAACATATGCAACCACTGGCAAAGCATTTGACCCTGGAGTCTGACTATTTGTCATTCCAATCTTTTTTTTATTTTGCCCAAAGTCAGGAAAGTTACTGTATATTTCATCTTCATAAATATTGCTAATTATTCAACAAACAGTAGAATCGTCATGTGATTGAGATTCTATAAATTGCTGAATGAGCAATCTTCATTTCTCAAGACATGCAGTAAAGGACATTGCAGTAAAAATAAATAAAGTAAAGGTGCTTGTAACTGTAAAAGAGTAGAGTCATAGTGAGCTACAATTGCTTTTAAGGATAATCTTTAGTTCCTATTGGTAGAAAAAAGAAAACAAAAACAAGAAAAAGAAAATGGAGAGGAAGAAGAAGAAAATGTCAAGTGTAGAATCAATGATAAGACAAGAAGTTCATCTACCTTCAAATATAATCTCCTGTGAAGGGTCTTAGCTGGAAATCAAGTAACTAATAATTCATATCATGTAGACAACAACAAATAAAGAGCTTCCGAGTATCCTGGATCAGAATTAAAACTCTGTTATGTTGTTTGAAAACTTCCAATTATTTATTGGTGAAAATGTGAAGAATATAATTAATTTTTGAGGGAAGCAATCACACCTTATTTGGATAACTTGGCTATAGTGGCACCTCTCTGACATTTGAATGACCAACAATAAAGGTAAGGTAGGGGAATAATGAAACAACTTCAGAATATTTTAATGGAACAGACAACATTAAGATTACCTGGTCCCTATAGAAAAGTTAAAGCTTTGTTGAAAACCTGGCGATGACTATTCTGGGTGGATTATAGAATTTAATTCTTAGGGCAGACCGTATGAAGAAATAAGATAACTTGCTTTAGAATTATCTCCTTACTGTCAATTAACTGTGCTTGTAAATTAGTTGAGTTCATTAGTAAGTTAATTAACTATCTAAACCAGTCAGCAGTGGAATGGTTGACAAGAAGGCACCAGGTTAAGCTGAAAGGTTTCAAGTTTTGTTTTGGTGTTGTTGTTTTTTTCGAAAGCAGACAATACTCTACAGTTGTGTGATATTCCCAAGATCATTCCTGATATCCCCAGGGTCATTCCTATAGAAATAAAAATGACATTGTTGTCTAATGTCAGCATGACTTGAGCTCATAAAACAGGTTTTCTTTGTTAAAGTATGAAGAGCAGCCTTTTTTAGTAAAATGAGGAAGAGTTAAAGAATAGTATAAGAGAAGAAAAACCACTACGTTAGTAGCAGAAGTGAGCATGGGTAGGGTCATATATTCTCAAAGTACAAACATATATGACATATTTGTATGTTGTGTGTTCATTACCTGTTAATTAACTGGAACTTCATAGCTCAAGGAAGCAGTGTACAAATTGTTTCCCTTTAATTTTTTCTTGTTTTCTATCTTAATTTTGCACTATACTATAGTGTTGGTTAGAGCATTTGCTCCTCTCCTCTGAGGGTAGAATATACTTTTCTACAATTTTAAACTTAGTCTTTTAATGTAAAGTCCACTCTCCACCAAAGGATTATACACCAAGAATCTCCACAGAGTTTTTTTTAGGACAAAGAAAAACACACAGAAAAGCCTATGGAACATCAAAATAGTAGTTTTGGCATTGGATAATATTCTGTATTTCCCCCATATTCTTGTTGGCACCCCTCCACCCATGCTACAAGTCTGGCAATAATATTACAGGGGGAAAAAAGCTATTCCATCATACTGGCTCCCAGAGTGAAGAATTTGTGGAACAAAGTCACAACCTACTCAAAATGGACATGTAACATGAATGTGAAAGAAATCATTGTAAGTCACCAAGACATGGGAGGTATTTATTATGGCAAAATAGGATAGCCTGTGTCTATTAGAATCCTAAAGATTTAGGAAACGACTGTAAATGAGATAATTTATGAAAAATGTTCCCTAAGGACTCCTCATATTTCTTCAACTGGCAATTAAATTTCTTTGTATAGGTAATTATTAAACAGCTAACTCTCTTCTAGATGATGTTGACATGTACCCAAAAGCATATCTCATGACTCTGTCAATGAAAGCCTTTATATGTTAATCTTTACATACAGCCTTTGCATATATGTATTTTTTTCTTTCATTCTTTGGAGTAGGAATCAAAATGGTTCCCACATTAGCCCATCTGTATAAGCCATAATTGTAACCTGGTGTCTAATTGTCACAAAGGATAATCCAATTATCCTTGGTTGTGCTTCCATCTCTAACACACCCATTACATTTGATGTTTTTTCAGAGTAACCCAATGTTTAGGCAGACTAGTTGTGGCCAAACTCTATGCTAAGCATTTTTAAGTTTACCTCATGCAAGACTCACCACCTCTCAGTGAAGTGGATATTATAGTCCAAGAGTTTCTCTTTTGTGAGACCCCATGGCTGAGACACAGTGAGAATAATATCCAAATGTCTTCCTGGTACATCACCTGGGCATGCATGGAACATGAGGGCTTAACATTGTCCATGCACTGGGAACAGCAATACACTGCAGCATAAGAGAACTGTATTCATCTTTTTACAAGCACCCCAAAGCTTTGTCTCCTTGATTTTCCTCTGGCATTTTGTTGATTTGTCATTATTTCATTTGGATTGTTCGTGTCAAAGAATTCCTTCATGGCTTATTCTGACAGACACATGAGATCAAGGAAAACTCACTTGGTGCCATTTCCTGCTCCTGTCAGAGATGATAGATTCAATACAATGAATGGTGATTCTGAGAAACAGCAATGTAAGGAGCTACGGTTCTGTTTTCCTTTAAAGTCCTGTTGCTTATGCATCAATGCCCTACTGGATTTGGCTTCATTTCTTTATAACCTCTGATTCATATCTTATCAAAATGTGTATGGTTGCACTGATGTAATAAGGACAATAATTGGAGCATCAGACACTATGAATCAGAAGATTCAAATAAAAAGTAACTAATGTAGAACATAGATGCAAGAACAGTTACAATGCAGTTTAAATTATGATAGACTGAAAGTGGACATGCAATTGTATATGGTGGTTGACAGTGTTAGAATATTCTTTCAGTTTATGTCTCAGCACAGAAGTTCATATGGCATGGCACAAAACAAAGCCTAAAGTTTCATGAAAAAAATCAGTGATTATTTTCATTCATTTGTAAATGTAACCTGAGCATCACCAATAAATATGAAATCTAAGTTGAGCACTGCTGGCTCCTACCTGTAATGTTAGTCAAGAGTCTGATATCTGGGCATCTCAGCTAGACTAGGAAGAAAAGTCCAGGAGACTCTTATCTCCACATAACCAGCAAAGAGCATGAAGTAGAGAGTGGCTTAAGTGGTAGAGTGCCAACCTTGAGCATAAAAGCCAAGAATGCCCCGGCCCTGAGTTCAAGCTCCAGTATCAACACAGACACAGACACACAGACACACAGACACACACACACACACACACACACACGTATTGCACTAAACTAACATTCAGATTATTATTATTAAAAAGGAGTAGTGGTTTTGGAGTATACGTATAAAAGGGTTACAGTGAATTTTAACACAATTTAAGCTGCCTATATACACCATAAAAATACAATAGTAAACATGATTACATTGTGATACTTCAGCAATGAGCAATGCAAAAGGCATTTATTCTGTTTCATTAAGTTGATACTACAATGTTAGCAAAATAAAACTGATAAATGATTGCAAGACACATTTCAAATAGTGTGACCAGAGAAAGTCTTTCTTCAGATGTGATGGAAACATAATTGTAGTAAGGATAACTATTAGGGATTAAAATGATCATCCTACCAGTTCATTGCTACTTGAGCAATTAATTGTTGTTTTCTCTAAATCTTCCATTCTCAATCATTATTGTCCTAATTATATTGCCATATATTATGTGCCTACCTTTATTTCCTTAAATATTTATTACTAGCAAAAGTCCTTCAGATGATGATGGGCTTCAAGAATTAGAATTGCCTTATAGCCCTATATATGCAGTAAATTTTCTTCCAATAATCTCTCAGAGTTATTATTTTTTGCTAGCTGATAGGCACTTTTGCATATTTTCCTCGAATTAAGGGAAGCTTCCTCGTTCTCTGTAGGGAGGATTTATCAGCCAGTTCTCCTCTACATTACTAAGTTAATTCAGGGAAGATGAAAGAAATTCCTCTTTAAGGTACACATAGTGGGGAAAATCAGAAATAAATTGACAGCCTAGTGAGACAAAAAGGCATATTCATGAAAGAAAACCTTTTTAAGAAATATTTGCAATATTACTACTTTGAAAAACCTACTGCTTTGTCACAGTCTTGTGGCTACAAATATCGTTAAAGCTACCTGCAGTGACAAAATTCTAGGGCAAATACACAAAGCCATCCATGAAGTCCACATTTCCTTTTCATCCAAAAGCTGAAGGAGGAAAGAGGGAGAGAGAGACTTGTGTCAAGAGGCAGTCAAGAGATCAGGAGGAAGTGGTGCTCATCCTAGCTTCATCTTGTCTGGCTGGATGGTCCTGAGAAAACCACAAAGTGGCTTAATTTCTTCAAATAAAAGGGAGACAACAATGCTCACCTCATGGCTTTCTGTTTTGTTGTTATTTGTTTATAATGTAGATTAACTAGTATCATGTATTAAAAGCACACCCTATGAAACCTAGCATGTGGCCAGCACTCAGTAATTATGAGGTCTAATTATTACCTTGGTCCTTTATTTTTTCTATTCCTCTTTAGTCATTCTAGTGCATATATTTATAGAGAGATGAGAAGCACTTGAAAGAGATAATAACTTAGGAATTACTATTGGGCACTCCACAGTAATCATTTATTATCCTCAATACTTACAAATTTGATTTTCTAGTCATCATGAAGTTCTGTGCCTTGATAATGATAGAAGTGTTACAAGTTATTTACTAAGTAAAGTGAAAAAATATAATGCTATGGGATGGAAGTGAACCTCTCCAGATGGTTTTACCCATCTGAATATATCACTGCATTGAGCACAGAAAAAAAATTTACACAATCATTACAGTTGAGGTCCCATAATCAATTCCATAAAAAATCTAGGAACCACTACAAAATCAGAAAGGCAAGTCCACTCCAAGAAACTCCGAGTAAAGATGAGCACATCAGAGAGTCCTCAGTAGACTGACTTAAATTCTTTGAAATTCATTATTAACAATGCAGGATTCACAAAAACATCACTGTCGATCACATATAAACTTAAATACTTCTAAAAATAACAAGAGTTAGTTCTAGAAACATAGCTTTAGGGAACATCAACATAAAGATTAATGAATCAGAGTGAAATAATTGAACTCAGATTTATTTATTTATTTATTTATTTGCCAGTCCTGGGCCTGAGCACTGTGCCTGGCTTCTTTTTGCTCAAAGTTAGCACTCTACCACTTGAGCTACAGCGCCACTTCTAGCTTTTTCTATATATGTGGTGCTGAGGAATCCAACCAGGGCTTCATGTATGTGAGGCACTCACTCTGTCCCTAGGCCACATTCCCAGTCCCAGAGTGGAATAATTGAAAAAAAGAGAGTGACAAGTGAGCTGTGCAATTTTGTGCCCCATTTAACTCTGAGGTTTCTGAAAATGAAGAGTGAAAAAGAAGCATCCAGAGTAAAATCTAGAACAGAGTCTAGAGCAGATGTTGTTGCCATATGCTTTTTCCCTGGCTCTTGACTCATGTGAGAAAAGAACAAATAGCTTAAAGATGGGGCATTCTGGACTGAGACAGAAACTGAAGCCTAAAAATGCCCTAAGACTCTTTTACAAAGATTGACAATCTCTATCTGTAAGGAATAATTTTTAAATGTTAAATTACTTTATTAGCAAATATTAATTGCACAAAAGTGCTGATTTTTATTGCGATATACCCATACATACATATATCTTGATCCTATTCACTCCTATACTGCTCTTTCTTGTCTGTTGCCCTTCATTTATTTAACCTTCTTGATATTTTTAATGGGTTTAATTAGGATCTTCCCTAGATGTTTACAAGGTTACTTGGATAATATTCTCTCTGCCTCATCCCCTTCTTACTTCTGCAACTGGTTTGTGTACATTCTTGTTTGAAGTGATTATTCAGTGAAGTAATCACAACCAACTTAGGCACAATTTCTTTCCTTCTTGATATAAAGAGAGCTTGATTACACCCCCAATAAAAGGGTAGAGATCATGAGATTTTAACAGTATTTCCAAAAGAGAGTACCTTCTGAAATACATGTTGTATGAGAGAACATGACAAAAAAAGAAAAAAGAAAAGAAAACGAAAGTCATAGCAGTGAGGAAGACAGAGGATCTCACTTTCCAGAAGTCTGTCTTCTTTTTGGTATTTTTATGACCTCTAGCTAATGAAACCTCTATATCCAAAACATTAAATTTGAGAATATTTGAGACTTGTATTATGAAACATAAACAAAATAATCCTCTAAATGAGTTGCATATTAAACACTATCTCATCCATGAAATTTGTTACTGGATACCACAGTATGGGTGAACTTCTGTGTCAAAGTATCTAAATATGGAATTCCATACAATGCTATTTCTTTAATAAATGTATTTCTTTAATAAATGTATTTCTTTAATAAATATTCATGGATCAACACAATACAAAGTACCAGGTAAGTTCAAAATAAATAGATTGAAAAACTAAAGCTAGAGTTTCCCTTCCTTATAGGAATTCGGGGGGGGGGTGCTATCCACATTCCTTGTGCACATCAAGTGTGAGATTTATCATGATTATTGACCCTAATATGTTGGGAGAAATGTATGGCACCAGAGTTAGAGTTCTCACTTCTGGTAATAAAGAAGAAGGAGTAACGTCAGAGTCTCAGCTCTTCATCATTTGAAATTCTGCAAAATAGCCCTTATGATCTCTCTGTCAGAAAGTAGTCACTCAGGTCATAATCAGGTCATAAAACAAAAACCAATAAATTCAGCTTGGTTAAAATTGTTTTGCAAAATAATAACTAGTGGTGATTATAATCAACATTATTACAAGTTCTTTGTGTCCCAGCTTTGTACTAAGGACACGCTTTTTAATGTGATAGTCTGGAAATCCGCTTCATTCTTTTGCTTTGAACACATAGCACAAGGTTTGGTACCTACGATGTATTTTAGTAACATTTGTTTTATTGACACATCATTCTATCTACATGGTAGTGACATTAAAGACTCATCATATTTCCTTAATATTTTAAAACTTGAAACCAGATATTTACAATTACTATCTAGAATCTTCCAATTTTTCCCAAGGCAGCCATAGTTGGTATTTGAAGAAAATATTTTTGCTTAAACAATTATGAAAAGAAACACTGTACTTTGAAATATTACTGAAATGTAAATTGTTTCACATTCAAGTTTCTTTTGTATTTTTATCTTACAACAACAACAAAAAAGCTTCTACCTGGAATGGAGTACGTTCTCTACATGTCACTATTATGCAGGCCACTACAGTAGTCCTTTCTTTAACTTTAATTATTATTGAGTTTTCTGGGGTCACTTTCATCTTTTTCATAAATGTAAGTAGAGCATTGTATTTTCTTTCCTTTTCATCTCTGGTAGCTACCTAGATCCCCACCGTTTTTCAAAAATAACTGTAAATGATGCAGTTAGCATGCTTGCCAGTTTCTTTCATCCCACAGATAGAAGGTATATCATGAGCTGGACCTGCTGATTTGTAGATATGCCGGCTTTCCAAGGACTCACTTAGCCTGCTTTTGTAGATAGCTATTTTTACAAGATCTTCATTACTTCCTGATTGCCCAATATTTTGCTTCTTTTATTCTTCCCAAGGACCAATTTATCAGGTAAGTTCAAGGCCCTAGTCATGTTAAAGTTATCATTAATTTCAAGATGCTCCACATTTATAAATCCATCGGTCACAGCACTGATTGTGTCCCTACTGTGTTTAGAACACTGAACTCTCCACAGCTAAGAACAGCTTGAAGCTTTTCTCCCTGAGAGTCTCTCATCCTTTTTACAATTTTGTTGTTACTCTTGTCTCAAAATATCTTTTGCTAAAGTTTCTACCTCACGTGGCAGGTTTATTTGGATGTATTATCTTCTCAGCTTACACTAAGACTGCTTGTTCCCCTGGATAAAAGAAATTATAAGTGTTGTAGGAAAACCCATTCACAATTTGCTCACTTTAGATTCTGATTTATTTATAGGATTTTTCTTTGCCTCACACACTCAATTGTTTAATATTTTCCAAAATTCAACTCATGGATTTGTGTACTGGTCAGTACTGGTGCTTAAATTCAGCACCTGCACACTGTCACTTAACTTTTTCACTCAGGGTTGGTGCTCTACCACTTTTCAATTTTCAGTGGTTAATTGTAGATAAGAGTCTCAAAAGTTTCCTATCCTGATTGGCTTCAAATCACAGTCCTTAGATCTTAGCCTCCTGAGTAGCTAGGGTTACAGGTGTAAGCTATAATTCCTTTACTCCATTCACTAATTTGATTAATTTATTCAAATAATGCATATTAATTGGATTGGCACACAAGCAATGGAATTTGAGAGAAAGGTTTGCCTCTCCTAGATGCATCAATAAATAATATAGCTACTATTGCCCTTAATGAAAAATCATGAAATGTGACAGGACTATTAATAACTTAGCAGTTTATGATATTTCTACTTCATACTACGCCATTTGGACATCACAGCCAAGTACAGAATTCTGTAGACACATGCTATATGGAACTTTCTTCTCCAGTATAAAAGAGGAAACTGGCAACTTCCCATCTTGTGGAATACAAGGACATTATCTTTAGTTACAAAGCAAAAGGCTTATTTTGATTAATGCTTAAGTTATTCACTGACATTTTTACTTTCCCTTGGAATATTTCAAACAATATACAAAACTAAGACATTTTGTTCATTTCTTTCCTCTTTCCCACTGGTTTTAACTCTATCTTTATGAAAATTCCATCATTAGGCAAATAAAATCTTGATTCCTCAAGCATTGGAGAGGTACTGTGTCAGACTAAATGATCTAAATGGCTTTAAGACTAGAACAAATTCAGTTGTTTAATAAGACTCTTTTTCAATTGTTTATCCAGGTGATTGAGTTCAGGTTCTAGGACTGTGTTTGAAAGTGCCTATGTGTGAGGCCCTCCTGGACCAGTCTTAGTGTCCCTGATGGACAGCACAGAATGGGCTGTGTGACGCACAGAGCACAGGCTTAGACTCCCTTAAGTCAGTTTAAAGCCCCAAGGCTTTACTCCTTGCTCTTTGGCACTAGAGAAGCCAAATTACTTCTCTAGCTTTGCTTTTTGTCCTGGGCTTACTTTTGAAACTGTACCTACTTCCTCATTGCTAGGTGATGTTTCTTGTGCTATCTTTATCTGTACACTGTAAGTCTAATGCTTTAACCAGTAATTATGGAACTTCTTTTTGCCAGTCCTGGGCCTTAAACTCAGGATGTGAGTACTGTCCCTGGCTTCTTTTTGCTCAAGGCTCTCTGCCACTTGAGCCACAGCGCCACTTCTGGCCATTTTCTATATATGTGGTGCTGAGGAATCGAACCCAAGGCTTTCATGTAAACGAGGCAAGCACTCTTGCCACTAGACCATATTCCCAGCCCAACCAGTAACTATATCAAAGAGGAGGACTAAGATCATTTCTGATCATCAATCACATGTATAAATATATATCCCTTATACCCATACATATTAACTTTTAATCAATAGTTTAATGAATATGTCATCTTACCAAATTATGAGATGCCTCTACACTTCTTTGACTTCATCCTTTTTTTCTTTTTCAAGTTGAGGAATACTAGAATGAGCTTGAAGGCATAACATATTTAATACATGAGAGAGAAAATGACAGAGAGGGAGGAGAGAGAGACAGAGACAGAGAGACAGAGAAAGAGAAAGAGAGAGAGAGAGAGGAAAACCACTGTTTCTAAATACTGGTTACATTTGTTTTTATTCAGGAGGCCAATTAGTCAATCTGTGTGCTGCCTTGTAACTTTATCCCCATGAGTTAAAGAACTCTTTACATAAGTGCACGTATATATTCTGGATCAACTCTTTTTTGTTCATAGTACCCTACTTTACCTGTTTTCCTTGGGTGTCAATCAATGTGTTGGTCTGGTTCACTACCTCATATGACTATGCTCCATGCTCATCATTCTTTATTTGAAAGCATTGTCCCTACTCATAGAGATGCCCCCGGTACTAACTCCTGTGGTCCCTTACATTTATCTGTCTATTGTCATCTAGATATCCCATCCTCTTCACTCCTAGGGACCCAATGTTATAGCACACTAAGATGCTAAAGGACAGATGAGCAATTTTACAGAGCTCTTAGTACCTGTCACATAGTAGGCTCTCAGTCAATAGCCATTGAAGAACTGATGAATGTCAATTTCCTCTTAACAACTGATCTGATAAATGTCATGGAACAATTGTTGCCAGTTAGAGAAATTACAAGAAAGGTAAAAATCTTCCAGGAAATTTATATTTATTACTGCATCTAATACCTGACACAACACTACAATAAACATTGTTATCCTTATTTTATTTATGGGACAGAGAGAATAAGAAAGTCATTAAGTTATTTGCTCAAAAACATATAGCCAGTGAGTGTGTAATGCTGTATTTCTAGGAACTTGCAAGGCTGATATTGGGAGGATTACACTCCAAGGCTAGCTCACGCAATATTTTCATAAGACACTGTGTTGACCAATAACAACAAAAATAATGAATATAATACATAACAATAATAATAGTAAGTTGAACATTCTGGTGTGCTTTTGTCATTCTATCTCTAGGGAAAATATAAATAGGAAAGTGGGGACTTATTGGAAAACATGACAGCCAAAAAAAGGTTGAGGGCATGGTTCAAGTAGAAGACACCCTGAATAGCAAGCACAAGTCCCTGAGTACCACAAAATAAAAGACCTATAGCTAGTAAGTGATAGGATAGGGGCAAAGTAAACCTTAATTGTCATGGCCTAAATGTGTTAACTACAAAGTTCTCCAGAGGGTTTCCAGTCCAGTATCCTAAGATATTCTTTAAAAAGGCCACAAACTTCTGCAATAACAAGTCTGAGTTAATTCTTTCTGTGACAGCTGAGATCTACTGTTACAAAACTGTGGGTTTATAGAAAGTGCAGTTTGTCTCAAGAAAAATGATGTAGTTTTTATGTTCAAGACAGGAAGGGGCTCACCTCTGCCCTCCCCCATAGCTGTGTTCAAAAACTAGGAGTTTCATGTTAAATGGCCCCTAGAGAATGTATTCTGTCACTCAATAGCATATTTTCATCAATGCCTCCAGCACAGAAAGAACTACCATCCCCTAAGTTTAAACATAGAAGCTTTTTCTTTTTCACTATCTCAAACTCCCCTTAATTAGTTTTTAATGTTACAAGTCCTTGTATGTATTTGTATCCCTAACCGTTGAGGTAATAATACCAATTTTCAACTTATTGACTGAGCTCTGTGTATGATAAGTACAATGTGAAATGTTCTGCATGTGTATGATCTAATTTAAGCATTATGACCACTTGAGTGCACTGCTAGTACTGTACTCATCTTAGACATGAGGATAATTAAATAACTGCTTCAAGATTACAAAGTCAAATATGAAAGGTGCAGAATCCTATTTATGTGTTCCCTATTGCAAGAAGCTAAACTGTGTATCACTTCTATATTATCTGCAGATATGAGTATTTTTAAAGTATGAAAGTTTATTTTGAAGGAGTAAAACCCTAGCAAGAACTTAAAGACTGATAGAATTTGCCAGCAGTAAAGTTTTATAAAGTTGTCAAAAAGCTTCATGTAGGAGAGTAAAATAATTGAATTATCTATCAGTAAAAATGTTAAAAGTGGAAAATTCCATTGGGAGACTGTGGCTTATGTCCATAATCCTAGCTATTCAGGAGGGTGAGATCTGAGGATACTCAGCAAGTCCGTGAGATTCTTATCTCCAGTTACCCACCCAAAAGCTGGAATTGAAGAAGTGGAGCTGTGGCTTAAGTGTTATAGCATTGGCCTTGAGCACAAAAGCTCGGGGACAGCTCCCAGGCTCTGAGTTCAATCCCCAAAATAGGCACACACAAACACACACACACACACACACACACACACACACACACACACACACACACACACAACAAAGTGGACAAATTCCTTTGTGCCAATTTTGTTTTTATTCATCTTGTTGCTATATGGGACTTAAAAAAAAACAGGATATATTGCTCCTCATTTATACTCTCTTTTCAAGTACTTACAGCTAAATACAAAATTTAGAACCTTGAGTTTCAGCAATCTGAACACAGGAATCAGTTAGCTTTTTGCAAGTGTTGACAGGTGAATAGTCCCCCATTTCTACAACGCTGTCCACATTTCCACATTGGGGAAACAGCATAAGCAGAAATGTCTCAGAGATCTCAGAAGGACATATTTGATCTGTTGTGCTCTTTTAAATTTTGTATTTTTTTTAAAAAATGGAAACAAATCTCTTTTTTTCAAATATAAAGCACGAATCAATTTTGTTTATGTATTCCATGGTATGTTGCATGGAGGTCATCTGTTAAAAAGGCTAGAAAGAACTCTCCTGTAACGTTCAACTTTATCGATATATTCTTCAGAATTTATGATGCAGAACTGAGAGGAACTTTTCTCATCGTTATCATTATTCATCTTTACAAATAAGATATACAATACTTTCAAAGTATTATGAAAGCCATCTTCCATAAAGGCATTCTGACAATGGACCAAACAAAAGAGATACAACAAATGTGCATCTGAAACATCAAATTGAGTTGCTTGCTAAAAAGTGAAATGGTCAGTTGTGTTTAGGATTGAATTAATTGCTCCATATGGTGTTAATGTAAACACTCTGATGAATATTCTCTCTTCCCAGTGCTGCTTTCTATGAGGTACGATGAACTGTTTTTCCAGGGGAATTCCTGTGGTGATCTCACTTGTTTATAAATATGCTTTCTTTAGAAGTGTAAGGAGCTTGTTGGTCTTTCCCATTTGCTTATAGAAATTATCACTTGAGGATGATGCTTAAAAAGGCTATGAAAAAATACATAGAAATGATTGGTCTTTTATCATAGACAGAAAAGTAGATAAATAGAGTGTTTTGTTCGGTTTCTTTCCCTATAATTCTCTTCATCTGATCAGGAGCTTACTAAAGAAGTAAAAAGAGATTGCACATAACTTTTTTCTTTTAAATTTGTAATGCCATGCATATTGGAGATATAACTCCACTTAATCAAAAGCCCTTTGGCAAACTCAATAATTTATTTAACAATTCAACAAACTATTTAGAAGAAAAATGTCTCTTGATAGCTTTCACCCCTTTCATCATTTTCCCACATCCCTCCTACCCAGCCATTCCCCTTAATTTTACTATATTCATAGTATATGCATTGTGTATTGTGACTGCATTCTCCACACCCATTTCCTCTCCTCACCTGTCTATTGCTTACTTTTTTACCTCCCCTGCCATCCTCCAAGTGCCTGTTTCCTGGTATTCATGGGTTAGTTTTTCTAGGGAATTACACCATTAAATACCATACTTTCGGTTAATACATTTGTGTGCATTTGTATTCAGCCCTGTATATTACAGAAGATTTTTAATTGATCCATTGGTGCTTTTAAAATTCTCTGGTGGGCCCAACTGGGACCTCTAGGTGCCCCTCAGTAGACGAGTGGATCAGGAAAATGTGGTATATATACACAATGGAATTCTGTGCCTCTATCAGAAGGAATGATGCTGCCACATTCGTAAGGAAATGGAAGGACTTGGAAAAAATCATACTAAGTGAAGTGACCCAGACTCAAAGAAACATAAACCATATGGTGTCCCTCATAGGGAATAGCTAGTACATGATTAGACTATTCATAGCAGAAGATCAAAATAGCCCAATAGCTACACCCATATGAACACAAAGGTGATGCTAAGTGAAATGAACTCCAAGTTATGGAAACAAGTGTTATATTATTGTTGTAATTATTTTCAACATGCCATGTGAAACTGTATCTTTTGTTTTTTTCTTGTCTGTTTGTTTGATCGATTGCTTTGTTTTGTTTCTCTTGTATTCCCTTCCTGTGGTTGTACCCCTGCTATCACTGTATCTCATCTGAGTACCCTGGATACTGTATATATGGATATTAGAACTAGGGAAAGGAAAGGGAATATAAAAATTGAGGGACAAAGGATAAAAAGGCAAACCATTCCAAAAGCAATATTTACAAAACCATTTGGTGTAAACCAACTGTACAGTTGGAGGGCAAAGGGAAAAGGGGAAGCGGGAGGGAAGTGGAAATGAGGGAGGAGGTAACAGGTTGAAAAAAAATGTACTCACTGCCTTACATATGAATCTGTAACCCCTCTGTACTTCACTTTGACAATAAAGAAAAAAATAAATTAAAAATGATCAAAAATACATCTGCAATAATTATATTTGAAGGTAAAAATATTCTTCAATACTTTCGTAATTCTTCCCTTTCAGTCCTCAAGGTTATATCTTCAATTATGGTACATTATTGAGGTCATTCAAATTAATATATAGACCCCTTAGTATTTTCTTTTCTCCACTGATGGCTTCCCTGTCCTTTCCCCTGATTTGCTGCAATAGAGCTCACTCACAGGCATTCTGCGTGAGCATGCCTCCGTCTCTGCTTTTGCATGGAAGCGGCCTGCCTGTCAAGCATTCCTCCTACTTCTATTTAGCACATTATGGCACTAATTGCAAGATCACCTTACAAATAAATGAAAACCTTTAGTGTTGATTCTGAAGCAGCAAAAACAAATCAATCGCACAAGCCAATTGAATTATGAATTAGTTCATAGTTTTAAAACTTCAGTAACCAGCCAAAGGCTTCTATTGCAGGGCTGAACTTTGTCCTCTGGTGTACTGACCTTTTAGTGTTGATCTTTCTCATTTGGAATTTCTCTTTAAGGAACTGGGTGAACTAAAAAAATACTTGGATCATTAGCTAAGATGTTCAGAAGCAGGCTTATAAGTGGAGACATCTAAAAGTAGGAGTGTGTATGTGTGTGTGTGTGTGTGTGTGAGAGTGTGTGTGTGAATGAAACTAAGTCACTGTCTGACTGAATCACAGACATGAGGTATGAAATCTCTAATATTGTGAAATTTAGTAATGGTCAGGAATATTTGAATTTACACCTTTTGCTTTCAGTACTGGATTTGAACTCAGGGTCTTGTGCGTGCTAGGCAGACACTCTATAATTTGAACCATTTCTTCAGCCATTTTTTTTCTCCAATTATTTTCAGGTAGGGGCTTGTATTTTTTTCCTGGGTCAGCCAAAATGTCAAATTGCATAGTTATTCCAGTGTAACTGGGATAGAAAGCATATGTCACTATTCTCAGCTTATTTTTCAAGAAGAGGGTCTTGCTAACTTTTCACCCATCTTCCCCCCTAGATGGAAGGGGCCTGAGGCACCTCCCCCAGCTGGGGAATGCAGCCCTTCCATCCTCTCTACATTGGAATCTGGAGAAACCGGTCCGATAAGAGACCCCCGACTTAGCTGGCAGCCAGCCTGGCGCCTACCAGCCCCGCCCTGGTTTGGCGCACTCAGAGTGACGTAGCCCCTTGGAGGTCAAGTGACCAGCCCCTTGGAGGTCACCTGACAGCTCGTGGCCTATGGGAATCCTGGCCAACCCCCTTCCCCCGGATCATCTACCCTTGTCCCTTTCTCAATAAAGTTAGTTCGCTCTCAGAGGCTGACCCGTGGTCTATGTCCGTTGCTTCCAGAGTAGGATAGCGGTCACATTGCCACGCGGGTCGCGCGCCCGCCAGGATGGAGACATCCCCACGTCTCACCCCGACAAACCTGCAGGCCGAGGGTTGGGGGAGAAGGCGATGCGAGGATAATAAGAGAGAAAATAAGAATTTGAGCCGGAGCAGAGAAAGCAGTCCCCACAGAAAGCATATGTCACTATTCTCAGCTTATTTTTCAAGAAGAGGGTCTTGCTAACTTTTCACCCAGACTGGCTATAACAGTCATTTGTCTACTTTCTACTTCCTGGGTAGCTAAAAAGACAAGCAAGAGCCTCAATATCCAGCTGAACTTCTCAACTTTCACATTCTTCCCAAGATACAAAACATCCTCTTATTAAAACTAATTTCTGGAAGAAGTCAGTGAAACCAGTTATGAACAATTATGTTCTAATGTTGAATATTTATATTGCCACCAATTTCACTCCTAGAGTCTTCATATCAGTTGTGGTCACAATAGCAAAACCTTGGTGAAATGCCCTCAGCTTCTGAGAGAAAAAAATAAATTATGGTACACTGACTCAATAAAATATTACCTATAGTCACAACAACAACAACAACAACAAAATACAACAAAAATCAGGATAATTCTTAGCAATACATTGGTACAATCTTACATAAAAAGTGTGCAGTTTCATCCTAGTAAAAAATAACTTAAGGCCTGGGGATATGGCCTAGTGGCAAGAGTGCTTGCCTCGTATACATGAGGCCCTGGGTTCAATTCCCCAGCACCACATATACAGAAAATGGCCAGAAGTGGTGCTGTGGCTCAAGTGGCAGAGTGCTAGCCTTGAGCAAAAAATAAGCTAGGGACAGTGCTCAGGCCCTGAGTCCAAGCCCCAGGACTGGCTCCCCCCCAAAAAAAATTTAATAGAAACTATATAATATAAAAAGTTGGGAGTCATAACTATGAAGTCAGAATAATAGTAAGCCTAGGCAAGTTAAACAGGGAGGTAAGATGAACAAATATATGCTTAGAATATGTTATATTACAATAGCTGTGCAAAAAATCTACAAAATTAAATGTAGTAAAACAAGTATTAATTGTGCTCATGGTGGTTATAGGTTAATATAACTTCAAGTCTCTGCTTCCTAATACCTGTTCCATGAGAGAGAGCCCTGTCAACTCCCGGTCAGTGATTGTAAGGGCCTTCTAATGATTCCATCTCCTTGACGATTTCCTTCCAAAGTTGCAGACTTCATGAAGGCATGTGGAGGACATGGAGAAAGTATATTTTCTATGTAGTCAAGGTATAAGATTGTAGTCAGATGTGAAATTATTACAGACTAGATTTTCCAAAAATGGCCAAAGTAATATCTCTTTTCTTGAAGGCTCTTCAAAATCATTCTATCAGTATAAAAATATGGAAGCTATTTCTCTCTACTGGATTCCCACTGTGACTTGGTGATTGCCTTTATGAGCGGAATGTAGCAAAATTCTACCACAGCTTTGCAGTGTTTGTCTATTTGACTTCTCGCACTTTCCTGCTCAGACCCGTCCCACTTCCATCCACTGTCAGCATGAAGTCACAGGGATTGTTGTACATCTTCATTCTGGTTGCAACTCACTTCTGTTACATTAGAAAAGCTGTATAACATTTCCCCAAAATTAAGATACAGGGGCTGGGGATATAGCCTAGTGGCAAGAGTGCCTGCCTCGGATACACGAGGCCCTAGGTTCGATTCCCCAGCACCACATATACAGAAAATGGCCAGAAGCGGCGCTGTGGCTCAAGTGGCAGAGTGCTAGCCTTGAGCGGGAAGAAGCCAGGGACAGTGCTCAGGCCCTGAGTCCAAGGCCCAGGACTGGCAAAAAAAAAAAAAAAAAAAAATTAAGATACAGATACACACACACACACACACACACACACACACACACACACACACACACACACACATCAGTCATGTACAGTGATACTAGGAATTTATCACCAGCCAGAGTTGTAAATGGAACTTCAGCTGTATGATTTCAAAGGCTGAAGGACTAGAGGAAATGAATAAAACCTATACTCACATGTCTGATAATTGATTGTGGCTGTCAGTTAAAGACCTACATCTTCTCCATGTGGGCATTTTCACGTAGTCACTGAGTAGGCAAATTTGGTCTTTGTTATAATCTTGGAGCTATGCTCTCAGGATGTGGAAATCATGACGTATACAGACAGAGACAGGGAAGCTTGAGAAGGATGGAAAATCTGCATGAATTTCATCATCTATTTCTAGAAGCCAGAAATTTATATATCCACATAGTCATAAATACCTACTCAAATTGAATGGAAGACAAAAAAAAACTCAACTTGATTGGGAGGGGAGAACAAAAGGGCATTGGCAAAGTTTTTAAAAGGTGTATGGAACTGAAAGTATTATTCAGGTCACTTTGGGAAAATAAAATCTGCTAGAACGTATTGCCAGTGCAATACGTTTGATTTCGGTAGGAAAGTTGATGGATTGTTATTAAATTGTGAAAACCTCAAATTAATTCTCTTAATAAAGCAATAATAGAATGGTGGTATATATAAACAAAACAGTGTAATTAGCCCAATATGCTACTGAAGACTGAATTTGTGATTTTAAAAAGTTCTTCCTCTTGGAGAACGGCACATGATACTTTCATTCATTCATTCAATGAATGGAATAAAATTGGCTCTAGTTTTTTTGTTGTTGCTTTGGTCTGTTCTGGAGCTTGAACACCAGACCAGGACACTGTACTTGAGCTTCTTTTGCTGATGGCTAGCATTCTGCCATTTGCACTGCAGCACTACCTCCGGCTTTTTTGGAGTAGTTTATTGGACATAAGTGTCTCAAGGACTTTCCTGCCCTGGCTAGTTTTAAACCATGTTCCTCATATCTCAGCCTTCTGAGTAGTTAGAATTACAGATGTGAGCCACCAATGTGCAACTGGCTGTAATTCTTGAGTCTCTAATTTACTAGTTCTATAGCCTCAGAGAGTCACTTACTTGGCTACAATACCAAAAGTAAATAATAATTATATCTGATGTTTGTGCTGGCAACTCTTCTAAGATATAGATAGACAGATAGACAGACAGATAGTAGGTTATTAATTCCCAATATAATCATCATTTATATACTACTGGTTTTGAACGTGTGTGTGTGTGTGTGTGTGTGTGTGTGTGTGTGTGTGTGATTTACACCTTTCAGGCTTCTTGTAATCTTAGTAATATTTTGCTCGGATGTTTGGAATCTCTAAATTTTGTGTTAATATCATTTTTATAAGAACAGAATGAAGGCTCATAGATGACTTGGTGAAGTTGGATTGGGGAAGTAATAGTAAGGAAAATATGAGTAAAGAAGGGAAGAAAAAAGGGATGGCCAGCAGACTCAACCATGATACTCATATGAGCAGGTTGTGGCCCGAGAGAGCTGAGCAAACATCTTGGGTCTGGTCAGATCTACAGACAGGCTCAGAGGTCTGGTCCCATCTTGTTAGCAGTTGAATAATTCCTGTGGAAGATGCACTAAGTAGATAAGATACTCCCAGTTGCTTAGATTTTTATGACCTTAGTAAAAGAATAGAAAGAGCTTAAAATTCAGCAAGTCTTTCCTCACACTTTCTGACCCAAAAAGCTTGCCCTTCCTTGTGTGTCTCATTGCTGTTGATCATCACTTTTGTATCAGAATATTGCAGTTGCTTATTTACTTGTCAGGAGCTCAAATGAAGGGCAGTAACATGTCTGTCTTGCTCATTGTCATGTCTCAGAGCTTGTTCTTTTGGGAGCCACTAACTAGAACTTAATAAACAGAGCTTAATAAATGAATGAAAGCTGTAAAACTATAGTTCAATTAATTGGGGGCAGTGGGGAATAGAATGTAAGAAAGGAATGTAGAGGAATGTATATAGGCTTGGGGGAGCTCATGTTGCTTGAGTGAAAAGGCAAAACTGTGTTAAACTTTGGTAGAAAATGTTCACAGTTTCTGAAGCAGGGTGTGTGTGTGTGTGTGTGTGTGTGTCTTTGTGTGTGTTTGTGTGGGGGTGCATTTGTGAAATGTGAAAAAACACTGATTTGAGGAGGTAGAGAGCATAAACAGGATTTATTGAGCTCAGTAACAGGCTGATTGATTATAAATTTTATATGTCTATAGTTAACTATTGCTCTGAGGTAGGGCATATGAGATTCCACTGACAAAGCAACTTGTATCTAAGAAGAACTTGGAAAAGCCAAGAGCATATTGTCCCAAAGATAGCAGCCCAATGCCTTAGGTTTCTTTTCCGTTGCAGTTAAGGAAATTGATTTAATGTATTTGAGTGTTCACAAATAAAATGCTTCTGAGAAAACCTGGGAAGTGATTGAAAATTAGTAACAAACCCTATTTTAATTTCTTGATGCCTGGAGATTCTATATTAAATCTACCTGCAAAATCAAAACCACTAGTATATTAACAGTAACTCAATTTCATAAGCCTAGTAAAGATATTCAGAGTGTATTATGCATTGAACCTCATTATTAGAAATATAGGGAAAGTTGAATCTTTGTTAAAATTTTGGAAAAGAGATAGTTCTTGCTGTGTGCATATGATAAGAATAAATTACCCAGAGTGCTTTGTAAGCTACTAAATTGACATTAATCTGCTTTTGTCATAATTGGCCCAGAAGTTTAGAAGTGACTGTCTTCAGGTATTTAATTCATTTATAATAAACTAAAATTTTCCCTTAAAAGGACCATTAAGTATTCAAATTCAGACACCAAAACAGGAATGCATGTTTCTCTTTGAACCATTAATATGACATTTAAAATCATTGATGAAAGAGACATGGAAATTGTACCTTTTCCCAGAGGAATCTGACTGGCTGTGGGTATCTGGGAACAAGAGGCCCTGATTATCCCTCCTTCTAACACAGAAATTCTCCTGACACCATCTGTCTGTCCTCACCTACCAAACATATTTGCTCCATTCTGAGAAAATGTCTCTGGGCAACTTTCTTCTCATAAAACAAAGTTATGAAAATAAACTAGCATTATTCATGAACATTTCTCCAGTCTGAAACAACATGTGCAAAATAAAAATAAAATTTGGAGAACCATGTCTTTGGAAAAGCACAAATTCAAGTCATAAAAAAAGAAGAAGAAAGTAAAGAGAAGTCAGCCAGCTTCACAATAATTCTAAGTTTTTCCAGTTAAAGAAGCTAGACAGGCTCACTTGCCTCTCCAGCCTGAGGTTGAGAACATACAACTTTTTTTTCTTTTTTTGCAGTACATGAAATAGTTTCTCCTTTAAAAAAGAATCCCCATTTGCTATATAGCCCTTGTGGTTATCCTTGAAGCACAATAGGAAGGCAGTCAAGACACTCCGAATACATTTGAGTGAACTGAATGACTTTAAAGGAAATCAGAAAATGACCTCCAGAGCAGTAATCTTCATAGAGATATTTATATTTTAATATTGCTGGAAATTTTGCTGCTTATCAAAGCTGGGAAGTAAAAGTGCTGGCTGGGGCTGAGGCTTCTATCTCCAGGGAAAAGTCTGTCTCCACGAATTTCATAAATTCTTCCTTGAGAAGAGCTCCTTCCTGGTGGTTTTAATCACTTTTCTTATTCCCAAAACCATATTAGATGCTTTATAAATAGTAAAATCTGCCCACCCCTGTCCTTAAGAAGCTTATACTCTGATTTATGGCCTTTATTTCACATCTACTAAGAAACATATTTTATATCACAGTTGAACACACACACACACACACACACACACACACACACACACACACACCCCCACAACAGAGATGGGGATAAATAGATGATAGATAGATAGATAATATTTATATTCATGATTCTAATTTGAGAGAAAAGAAAAATGAAATTTCATTGAAAGCACCATAAAGAGAAAAATTCCTCTCCTAATTTCTCTTCTTCTTAGTTATTGTGCATTTATCATCGTATTCATCCACACATATAACAGGGAACTGAATGTTTCTGTACCTTCCAAATAGGTGTGCAGGTACACACAGTAGTAAATAATTCTGGAAGCATACTTTGACAACTAATTAGGTTGAAAATTAAGTTTTATGATTAACTAACTCCAGGCCCACACAAGATTTTGTGAGGCTCTCTGGAGCTTTCTGCTTCCTAATTTACTGAGCAACATAATTTGAAAACAATATTAAAATTAATTTTAACATAATAATCTCTGAGTTTAAAGAGAAGAATATAGGAAAATATTCCTACCATATGCTGAATAGCTGCTGTATGGAGGTACCATGCTGAGAACTTAAATTTATATAGTTTTGTTTAGACTTTATAACTATGAGTTGTATGTATGGATTTTCCATTTGAAAGACAATAGTCTCAATAGGCTCAGAACAGTTAAATAACTTTCACAAGATCACACATCTTGGAAGCACTAGAGGCAGATTCCAAATGGACCTGCTCTGAGTTACTTCTGCAGTACTGATGCCAACTCCCTCTGAGAGTATCAGAATAGATGGTCACCCATGAATAATTCATGTATGCATGCGTATAGTTAAGTCCATAAAATGGGTGCAAAAGTGCATGCACAAAAGAAATGTACACAAAAGAAATACACTAGGTATATAAACTGCAGAAACATGAGTCAAAGAGGAAAGAGTATGAGACAGGAACACAGTATGTCACAGCTCGTATACATCCAATGGTGTAGCATGATTCCATGAGGTCACAAACTCATCAGAAACCCCTGGCAACATTTGTTGTTTTGCTGCTGAGACTTTGTAGCTGCACAACATATGAAAACAATAAATAAAATTTCAGCTTTTTTTCTTTCTCTTCTCAAACATCTGCCATACTATTTGAAATCTCTTGGCTCAGTTGAGCAAAATAGATTATCTCCAGCCTTTTTTTTGGAGTTTTTCTTATTGTAGATCTTCTCAGGGCTTGAACTCAAGGCTTCAAGATTGCTCAGCTTTCTTGCTTGACTGGTCCTCTACCACTCGAGTCATGCCAGAAACCTAGCATTATGCAGTTCTTTTGGAGGTAGAATCTCGGAGATTTTTTTCTGCCTGGTCTGGCTGAAGCCTTCTGAGTAGTGTTGCATCAACCAACAGTGCCAACAACTGTGAATAGTTTTAATGGTGATTTTTTTTCTGAAGTCAACTAGTCACACTTTTATTTGGGTCTCATATTGTGTTATTTTAGCCCAGCTTTTATATTACTTCTGATCGGGGGAGACTAAATTATCCTTGCTTTGGATGGACCCAGGTAGAGGTGGATGCTAGATTCAGTTCTAAATCAAAGTTGAAATATAAATTGAATATGTGTTGTTGGGCTGATTTTTTCTTGTTCCCAACCATTCAAAAAAGAAGCATGGTGTTCTCTGTCATTCATAATTATGTATGAGGTCATTCTTTCTATTTATTACTTTTTCTTCCTTTTCCTTCCTTTGGTTTTACCAAAATCTTGGTTGTAGCCAAGTAACACTGTTACTATTTGGGGAAGTAATTTAATTATGTAAAATAGGAAGATGTGCTTTATACTTGGTCTTCTGGGCTTGAAGCTAAGTCGTTTTATCTGACTCTCATAAGAGGTATTCTAGATTTTTCAAAACCACCAGCTCTTCTGGATTTGCTTTCCAATAAAGTAGAAAACCTTTTTCTACCTACCTTATATCCAGCAGGTAGTAATTAGAAACTGTCGAAATCTTTGCATTATCTTAGTCATGTGCCAATTAAAAAAGATATTTTATCCAGATTAAAAAGATTTGTCTGAGGTGGCCACCACTTTGTTAAGGCTGTTTTGTGGACATCTTCATAATTAATGGAAAAGTCATTAGGAATTCAGTCTTTATTAACCCCTATAGCTGCAGGGGCCCATTTCATCTTAATTGCATTCATTTGGCACTGGCAGTATTATACAGCATAATCACTAATAAATGATCTTTTAATTTGTACCAATCAACAGAGCTTGCTTTCATGCCAATATTCCTGTTTCTTTGATGTTGACCTGTCTTGATTTTTGATCATTTGGGCTTAAGATGATTTACTGGAAAATCAATATCAATACCAGAACTGCTCGTATTCATATGCCTGTGGTTAGGTTCTATTTGAGTGTATTTTGATTGAAATAAGTAGTGCTTGATTACTCATTCAGATGGGGGGGATAGAGATGCATAATCAAGTTGGGAAATCTGGTACTGTATTCTTATTCAAAGGAAAATAATTAGAAACTGTAGGGAAACTGAAATTCAGGAGAGCAGTAGAGGTAACACTTCAGATGCCACTAATTAAGCAACTTTGTCCACCATCTCCTAAAGGCTTTCTCCAATAGCGTAATATGCTATTACCCATTAGCAAGGCCAATGGGGGCCTTGGTTACACTTGTTAATGGGAAACCCCGCGACAGTTTCTCTCATTATCCCCTGTCAGCACTGTCTCTGCAGTGTAAAGTGGCCGTCATTGTTCTGTGGGTCAGCTAACCAGAAACCAAGCTACTGTAAAGAAACATTCTGTAGCTAATTGAAAATGACTGAAAAATCCCCTTATCAGCCAGTCACCTCTCTTTATTTGTGCAACAATGGAACATATATGGAGTTGTGGGGGGAAAAGGAAAGTTCAGGCTATGACATTGAATTTTTCCTGACTAATACAACTACAAAGGAGTCTTTGAAGATAATTCCAGGGGAAAAAATCCACTCACTTTTTCTAAAGATAATGACAGCAAGACATAAGTTAGTGTAGGATATTGCACTTGCGTTCTGAACAGTACTTATGTGTCTATGAGTCTCTTTACTAAAGGAATGCAAAGATTTTCTTTCCAGCAGAAATACTGAAATACTAATTATCCTAATGAGCAAATGGCATGAAATTGGAAAAGTCACAGGGAATATGAAGTTTTATCACATATCCTAAGTTGGATTGCATTTCTTGAAGTCTTAAATACAGTCTAGTACAAAGTATCTTTCACTTTAAGTAAATCAAAACCTATACAAATTGTATAGAAAAAAATCAGTTCTCTAATGTAGAAGAGGGTAGAGGGAAGGAGTAAAATAATCCCTATGTCTAAGAGATTCCAGAAGTATACTTTAGATATGATTCAAACACAAGTTCAAAATGTTAGGCAAAATGTGACATAATATACATACACACACATACACACACACACATAATCTTAAATGATAGATTATTAAAGTGTCTGCAAAAGTTTTGGGTTATCTAAGAAATGTATTATCTGTGGGAAGGCACAGGAATATTCCTTGTGGCAGTAGATTGAGTGAACTGAGCTGTTGCTGTCCATTTATTATTTCTTTCAAACAGCTTTAGCAGCAACTGCTCCATTTCAAGCACAGTACTAGGCACTGAGGATACAAATGAATTCAGTATGATCATTTGGATATAAAAACCCACAGCGGGGCTGGGAATATGGCCTAGTGGCAAGAGTGCTTGCCTCATATACATGAAGCCCTGTGTTCCATTCCCCAGCACCACATATACAGAAAACGGCCAGAAGTGGCGCTGTGGCTCAAGTGGTAGAGTAGCTAGCCTTGAGCAAAAAGAAGCCAGGGACAGTGCTCAGGCCCTGAGACCAAGCGCTAGGACTGGCCAAAAAAAAAAAATAGCTAAAAACCCACAACATCATGGAGGAAATAGCAGCATGTACTAAAAATACGTATATTAGCATGTAATAAGTGAAGCAAACTATATATAGCAGACTTTACAAAGTACAAAGGGTTTACCCTGAAGAGAGATATAAGACAACTTGGAAGGGTTAGGAAGTTTTCTGTAAAGAAGTAACACATTATGTGAGATTTAAAGGAATGAACAAAAGCTAATCAAGCAAGCTGTGGGGTGAAGGACAGATAATCGATGAGTATTTTCAGGAGCATCAGGAGTAAAAGAGAGGAACAATATATGACACGCAAATATCATAAGCAAGCCATTCAGTGAGGTAGTGAATGGGGGATTAAAGGATAAATAAATGCTTATTGCAAGTGTGCTGTGGCCTTTCAACTGTGCTAGATGCAGAGTGGTATCAAGTAAGGAAATATGAGTTGCTTTTTGTTCCTAGGTACTGAACAGAATAGAAAATGTATAAAACATGATGTGCACATGATATATACATTTAAAATGCTTACTGTCTTTCCTCTTAGAAGACAAGATTTTTGTTGTTGTGTCAGCCCACCTCAAGATTTTTACCAAAATAGTCTTTTGAAATATCTTGTTGCATATTTCTTTTTTTGCACACTTGTGTCTGCTCTGAATTTATTCTGTTTCCACTCTGCCTTTACTTGCTTAAATCCATCTCTTTCTCTCTCTGTCACACTCTCTTTCTTTCTCAATTCAGTTCTGCAACTTGAACTAGGGTCTTAGCTAGGAGCTCATAAACCCAAGACACACCCCAGTCCTGATTTTGCATTTGTTTCATTTCTATTTATGAGCTTCATGCCCTGTCTTCTTGGGCCACACTGAAAATAGCAGTTCATGTTGATACTATCTGTACCATTTCATTTTTTGTGTAATTGAACTAGATCTCAAGTGATTTTTTTCTAGACTTAAAATTTCATGCATTCCAGTCCACCTTTCTACTTCATGTCTTCAACCTTGCCTCATTTTCAGCAATACCCAGTCTACAATTGCTTTGGTTTGACATGGTCTCCATAGAGCAGCATCTATCCAAGACCTCATATTCTTGCACAAGTATTCTAATTATCTAGATACATTTGTCTTTGAAATCACTTTCCAGAGGTTTATGGAAAAGTCATCTTGATCTTTTGAAATTATGTATCACTCTAAAATGTCTTTTAATATTCCGACTTGTTTAGTACAAAATCAAAGGTTGCTCTTTTTAAGATATGCTTTTAAATGTTCCTTTTAAAATCTTGATTAAAAATTATGCTGTTAATTGAGATTCATTATTTCTTTCCATTTAATAAGATCTAATCTGAGCTTATTAAAAGTATGACACTACCTCATTGATGAAATTCTTGAGTACTGCTTTGCTCTGCTAGTAGAACATACATTGCCATTATTATTATTATCAACAAATATTTTAGTACACCATGGAACCACAGTTTGCCAGAACTTCTAATAAAACATGATTAAAGTGAAATATTGTTTAAAAATCTGGAAAACTACTCACACATCCACCTTCCCAAATCTATAGATATGAAAATGATTATGTATCTTGGAACTTCACTCATTTGTATTTTTAGAATGCTTCAAACAAGAAAGCCATAACAAAAATAGAAACAAAAGCTGGGGATAAGAGATATGCCAGGAAAATGAAGGATGGCTACCCATTAGGGATTTAAGTGAGGATTCTTTTTTTTACATATTATCGTATCCTCAGATTCTGATTTTCCTGATAATATATTCTTTTAAAAACAGAATAAGAATGCACTGACTTTTTATAGTAATTTTACTGAGAATAATTTTGTTTTGCTGCATGCTTTCAACAAACTATCAAGTTCACAAAACACACTGAAGACAATTCATGTTTAGCACTAGTCTTTGAGATCAGGTAGAGTACCTACCATTCATGCAAATGTATCCATGTTGTCACTGCTACCTCTTCTTCTTGGAGAGAGTTGCTCACTTAATTTTTTATTTTCCCCCTGCCTGGCCATTAGAAAAATAACCTTTGCAGGATAGTCACACTGAGAAGTGTGTGAGTTGATCTTTCTTTGGTGACCTGGGCCATGCCATCCCAATATGAAAAGCAGTAGTAAATTGAAGTCAGATACTTATTGGAATGAAACTCTCATTTTCAGAAGAAATTCAGATCTATTTAGCTTGACCTTGGAACTTGAATTAAATCTTTAGACACTCAACTTTCTCCAGGGAAGTGTGGGGTTTATATGAATTTGAGTGTATTAAAGCGGGTGTAGCTGTGATCTATGTACCAAGTTGGTTAATTTTTCATTTAAAGGACAAAGGGTTTCACTGGAACTAATTTAACTGACTTAATTTGGAATATTCAGATACCAGTTTATATTCTAAGGCAGGAGAGGTTCTTTTTTTTAAGAAAAACCATTAACATGTCATTAAAAAAACATAATATGTTCACTGATTGATGTTTTAAAGGCAGCCACAGCTGCCTATGGCTGGGGACTTCTGACATGGTTCATTTTTGCCTCTGCTACTAACCAATTGCATGACCCAATATGAGCTGCTTCACCTTGCTACAACTCACTCTCTGCCTAATAAACTGGGTTATATTAATTCCCCCTCCAATCTTTCTCTAAGGAGTGCACTGAGAGTTAACAAGTTAATAGTCATAAAGTACATCAAAAATATCACTTAAAAGGCGGTATATTAAGACTCTTAGGTTATGGTAATGTATTTGATTTTTTCCAATTTGCTTTATTTATTTATTTTTATTAACATCTATTAAATTGTAAGCAGTTTCCTCACACCATTTCTATATATGCCTCTATCACATTCTGATCATATTCACCCTGTCTTTTGCTCTTTCTTATGCTTTCTCTTTCTGTTCTCATCCCCTTCCACTTCCCTAAAAAGACCACTACTGTGTATTTTATCACATGAGTGTGAGAATAAATTTGTTTGTAATAAATTTTTCTAGTAATATTCAAGGTATTTTTTTCTTTCAGAAACCCTGAATCAACTAAACTGAATAACTGAATTACACACACACACACTATATAGTTTCAGCAGAACAAAGAATTTCTCCTAAGCATATATTTCTGTATCCTCTATTCAAAACCTTGCTGTCAGAAACTCCTTTATTAACTCTATTTCAACCCATTTCTCTATCTTCTGTTGACCACAAAGCAATATTTTAATTTTATACTACATGTGCTTTAAATGATTACTAAAGTCACTTCCTAAAATTATAAAAAATGTCCTTCCCTAAAACTATTTCTTCCTTTTTGATTGTATATTCTATATCTCAGATGTATACCAGTTTATTTTGTACCTATATCTAGACCACAAGGACTTTTAGGACATTGTGTTGGGTAGTATTATATAAGTAGGGATGGAGGTTTTTTTGACCAATGGTTGCTTTCTCATCTTTCTTAAACTTCTGTTTGCTAAAAGCAATGAATTGTACCTTGACAGACACCAAACAGCCACTTGTCCTGTGGATACTTCGAAGCTTACATTTTTTTACATTGTAATTAAATCATGTAAGTGTTGTACAATTTTGTTAACAAGTTGAGTAACCCCTATGCAAAATTCTTGGGTTTATTTCTGGAAATATTTTCTTAACATTCTCATTCTTACATAATGAGATTGAAATATTGGGGAGGAAACTGAAGTTCAGTGAGAAATTCACTTGTTTCATACACCCCTTATACACATAGCTGTTTTGCCAACATTTCAGAAGTGGAAATTACATCAATATTTTAAAAGTTCTGAATTGTGTGGGATTTCAGATTTTTTATTAATGAATTAAGGATGTTCAACAGTTATAAAACTGGTCAAATTAAATATACATGTACAGATATTTTCATTTAAAAATTTTAGTAATATCTTTCACTACAATTTTTTCTGTATTGAATTTACATTGAAAGAACTTTTTCTATGTTGAAAGAAATTTTATAATCCATCTGGCTAAATAAGCATTTCTATAGTTGGATAAAATAAAATAAAGAAATACTAGGTAGGCAAAAACTATATAAAAGAAGAATCTTTTGAGGGGAGAAGTGGGCATAGAAAAGGAAGTCATAGACACAAGAATTCTTAATATTCAAAGGATGAATTTATGTAAAAAGGTTATTATTTTCAGTAAGTATTAAATTCTCATGCAATCTTTTCAACAGGAAGGATGAGATAGAAGTTATAATTAATGTACATGTGAAAGAGAAATTTTACACCTTGTATGACGTTTTGGTTTCTTTAAAATTTTTTACTTTATTTTTAATACATAAGTTTATCATGAAGATCACTAACAACAGAGCAAAATATTTCTATGGCCAAATGATAAGAAGTAACTGATAGAATTTTCTTTCTTTTAAATCTTAAAAAGGGCCTGGAGGGGCTGGGGATATGGCCTAGTGGCAAGAGCGCTTGCCTCGTATACATGAGGCCCTGGGTTCGATTCCCCAGCACCACATATACAGAAAATGGCCAGAAGTGGCGCTGTGGCTCAAGTGGCAGAGTGCTAGCCTTGAGCAAAAAGGAAGCCAGGGACAGTGCTCAGGCCCTGAGTCCAAGGCCCAGGACTGGCCAAAAAAAAAAAAAAAAGGGCCTGGAATATAGTTGAGAGACAAAGCACTTACTTGCCTTGCAAGTGCAATGCCCTAGGTTCAATTCCCAGCACCAAAAAGAAAAGGCAAGAAATTCTGATGAAAGCATATACTTTTTCTTTATCCAGTTGACCATGAAAACAAACTTCTGTGAGCCTGCAGAAAACAGTCTCCAAATCTTTGACCTACATTATGGGCCTATGGGACTATTAGAGACATGAAGAAGAAAAGGAGAAAGGGATAAGAGATGAACACAGGTGGTAAATTAAAGTATAATACATGAATATGCCAAAACATAATGGTGAACCACATTGATTTGTATAATTAATATATACTAATACAATTTTAAATAGCTTTATTGTTGTAACTATCATTTGTTTTAGTAGTGATTCTATGAATATGAAAGATATATGGTTTTATTCCAAAATAAAACCAATGAGTCATTCATTCTGTAATTCTTCACAACCTATGTTTTTGTTTTGGAAATTTATTCATAATACAGTTATTAAACGTCTTTTGCATGAAACTGGTGAGCACATTCTTACTTTCTACTGCCTATATTATTACATCTGATCTTTTGTTCCCAATATATGTTTTATATTTCAAACACAGAAGATTAGTTTGTCCATCTTACCACATTTTTCTTTTGTCAGAAGACAAACTAGTTTCCATCCATTTCAAGACTCAGAAATTTTCTAATTTATGTTAATTAATTATTTCCTTGCAACTCAAATAATGCTGACTTCTTCTTTTGGTTGTCTTTCCATAATTACTTAATATTAATGTCCAGAATTTTCCTCTGAGAATCAAGTTTTATTCTGCAAGATAGTTTTATAATTTTATTTCCTCTATAGTCTCCAGGTTAGGTTTGGATTCATCATAGTATATTTTAAATTTTTCTGGTGTTCCTAGGAGACTTTTAAAAATCTTATTTACAGTCTTATTTAAATTCTTTTTACTTTATTTTAAACACTTCTTAAAATTTCCAAGTCCATTGGATTTTGTATATAATTTCAGTATTGATTTCTAGTTTGAACCACTATGCTAGGATTCTATGCAATCATAGAACATAGTGTTAATTGTACCTTTTTAAATTGTGGGTTTTCTCTGTGATTTAGTATGTAAGTAATATTTGGTAGTCAGTGGTTATTCAAAACTACTCAGTTTTAAACACACATCTCATTTAATTGTTTCACTTGGGTCTCAATAGTCATGCTTACTCTTTGTATACTTTCTTTGTCTGGACCTGAAGCATGCTCTTGTTGTATCTTGTAATTCTGATGATTTAGGTTCTGTACAATCTCAGCATCCCTATTTATTAATTTGTGTCTCTATTGTGAACTAGACTTCTCATCCTAAATGTTGAGTTTTTATAATGAATTGTGCATTTGCATTTATCTAAGTCATTTTGATGTTGAGACCTTGCTTGCTTGTTTGGCTTTTCCCCCTCCCATTTTCCATTCTCTTCTCTTCTTTCACTTTAGTTTTTTTCAACTATCATACTTTTCTACCCTAGACTTGTGTGTTCATTATATGTCTTCTATACCACATAAAGTTGAGTTACGTTATGTCATCCAGAATAACTATCTTTTTATAGGTAAGTGCGTGTCGTGTATTTCGCTACAACAGATGCTTTGCCTTACTTTATTATTTTTCTGCAGCTATTTTGGTAGCTTCATTGCTTGATTTCACTAACTTTTTAAGTATATGGAAAGGTTTTCTTCATTCTTCTATTGATTATATTTAATAGTTGAAATACAGTAAATAAACTTGTTCAAGAAATTTTTGTTGATTGAATAACAAAAATGAATGATCTCTATACAGTACTTTTACTAACTTCATGTATATTCTTCATATGCATTCTCATGCTTTCTTCTTCCTACAAAAAACCTCCATAAGAAAGATGAATAGCCTTATGTTATCTTCCAACCTTTTTTTCTGAAAATCTTCCCATTTGGGTCAGGTGTAGTTTATATGTTAAATGACAGTTTCCATAAAGTTCACATCCATAATTTCTAATATTTATTTTCCTACCACAGTTTCCTCTCTCTTTCCCTGGTTCTAGATTTTGATCTGGGGGTAGTTATTATCATTAAATAATGCTTTGTGAAAAGTTCTTGAATTCGCGTACCTTTTTTAACATCATCTTACCACCTTTATGCATGTATTGCAATTGATGGGCCATAAAATTCCTGATTCAATTAAAATTTTTTTATTTTTTTTCTTTCTTTTTCTTTATTGTCAAAGTGAAGTACAGAGGGGTTACAGTTTCATATGTAAGGCTGTGAGTACATTTCTTGTTCAACTTGTTACCTCTTCTCTCATTTTTCCCTCGCCTCCCCTCTCCCCTTTTTCATCACCCCTCACCCCGTGAGTTGTACAGTTGGTTTACACCAAATGGTTTTGTAAGTATTGCTTTTGGAATCATTTGTCTTTTTATCCTTTGTCTCTCAATTTGGGTATTCCCTTTCCCTAAAATTTTCTTTTCACATGCCATAAACATTCATTGTCTTTACATTTTTCCTGTGTGTAGACACCTTTGGTCATTCCTCTTATACAATACACTTTCCGCCAGGATATTTTCTCACATTTGCTGTTGCAGTTCTTAACTATATCTAAGTGTTTGTTGCCTTAATATATGGTTTTTCCTCATATCATATTCTGATTTCCCACTTTGGGAGAAAGCTTTTTTTTAATCACAATTTTATTACTTCTGTTGTACTCATTTTATTGCCTCTAGAAATGTGTGTATAGAAGGCTATCCTTCACCATTCTCCAATGATACAAGTTATCTTTTTGTTTGCTTGCTTGCTTCTTGTTTCCCTGCTTTTGATTTTTGAGATAGGGTCTTTCGGTTGTCCAGGCTGGTCTCATACTTGCTACATAGCCCTGGCTGGCCTTAAGTTTGTGATCCTCCTTCTTTGGCTTCTGAGCTCTAGGATTACAGAACTGTATCATCATGCCCAGATTTTTTTTTGTTCTTTGCCTTGTCTCTTACATAATCTTTTTCAAGCCTGACTTCACAGAAGTTATTGTTTTCAGCAGGGTCTTGTTCATGCTTCATTTTTCATCCTTAGATTGTTAATTGGGTGTAGTGTTTGACTCTATTTCTCTTCTGAGTTCTGTCAGCTTATGTATGTACTTGTTCTAGTCAATTTTCATTGTTACTTTCTGTTTTGTGTCCCTTTTAAGACTTTCTCCATGGTAATTTCTCCTTCAATTTATAACAACAAAGAGGAATACCAGCTTACATTGTCTTGGTTATGTTACTTCCTTTCTTTATGGAAGCATGCATGTGGGGTCCTTTGTGAATTTCTTCTAGATATCTTACTTGAAACGGTAACTCCAATCAAGCCTATTTTTTCCTCAAGAAAAATTGGGGATGTTATCACCAGCTGTGTATGCATACTACTTCCCTTCCATGCAGTTCCTGAAAACCAGCTTTAAAGAAAGCTAAGAAGCCTAGTATTTGTCATCCATCTTTTAAAGTTTATACTCATCTGTTAATATGTGAATATGAATCAACTCATCACAGTTTGGATACCTGTCATGCACAAAAAATCCTCTAGGGTTTAGTTTGTGTTTGTGAATACACATAATGTTGTAATTTATTTGAAAATAATATTGAATGAGACCCTCTAGCCTTGGGTCATAAATATAGCTTTGTGTTAAATAGGTTTGTTTTTGTTTCAGAAAATTAATATTTTAAACCAAGAAACTTAGAAAGTAGAAATTATTTAGACATTAGATATTATCTGAAAATTATTGTCATTTTAAATTGAGACTTCTTCATGCCAGAAATAGAATACAGATATAACATTACTAGCATCATTGTAAATTAATCCAATTTATGATGACAGTCATATGTCTAAAGAAATGAAAAAATAAATTTTATTTAAACATTTAATTTTTTCCATACTCAGAAAAATAATATATGCTACTGGTCATGCTCATGGCCAAGCCACATTGGATATTTATAGAGAAGAGAAGCTGTTCGAAGTTTAGATTGGTGTGTGTGTGTGTGTGTGTGTGTGTGTGTGTGTGTGTGTGTGTGTGTGTTGTCCTCAGATTCATCTATTTATGTCCTCCTTCATGAACAAGTAAAAAAGTCAGCAATTGTATAAAAAAATTAAAACACAATTGATTCTTACTAACCTAAACACAGATATCAAAGTTATGTGCTACTGAATTGTTAGTTTTCCTATTTAAAACAGAGTATGAGAGGCTGAGAATGTGGCTTAGAGGTAGAGTGCTTGCCTAGCATGCCCAAAGCCCTAGGTTCGATTCCTCAACACCATATAAACAGAAAAAGCTGGAAGTGACTCCGTGGCTCAAGAGGTAGAATGTTACCTTAAGCAAAATAAAAGCCAGGGACAGTATTCAGGCCCTGAGTCCCAAGCCCCAGGACTGGAAAAAAAAAAATCCAGAGTATGATATGGAGTCCTTTGCCTCAAATCATAACTATTTCCATGTTGTATTATGAAATGTCTTACTAGGTCTTGTATTAAATTAAAGCATATGTATTATACATTTACATAATATATACATATAATACAAATAGTGTATAAATGTACAATACAAATATATAACTCATTTAAAAAGCAACTAATAAAAACTAACAGAAGACTTGAATGCTACATATACTTACAGCTGTCAGAGAGAGAAATTACAAAAGAAAACCCCATAATTTGATGGGAAGGAAAGATAAGAATAAAGCAAAGACGTTCTGATAGGTCACTTTCTAATACACAAGCATTTAGTCTACAGTAATCTTCCAGGACTGTCAGATTTGATTGAAAGATAATGCAAGATTTTTTTTCTTGCTACAATTTATAGCATGTATCCATTAGGAATAATTATGGTTGCATGATTTTGCTAGCTGTTATCTCTACAAGTGTTACTAATGGTTTTATCAATTACTCCCTGTCCAATAACTGCATGGTTGTAACCTAATTTAAAGACACTCTATCACCAGGCTGATTTGTGTAGTAGTAAATGACAGCATTTGAGACACCAGCCAAATGACTCACTTCAGTGACTTAGTTAGTCTCTAATAATTAACAATTAGTAGGTACCTAGAGAAAGCTCAAGAGATTGGAACTCCCATGTTTCTCTTTCTTATCTAAATACAAGAGTTACAGAGACTACAATGATTCTGATTAATAAAATTGAAAGCCTCTGTGGATTTAGAGAACATGTGTATAGAGGAGCAGTTAATAACACCTATTTAAAATTAAATAAATGAAGGGGGTCCATATTTATACAGCTATATCTTATTACATTGGAATGGATAGATATGCTAAGACCCACATGTAGAAAAATTATCCTGTAAGTATTTTTTCCAGTCATGTTAATGCTTCAGTTCAGAAATAAAGTCAGTGTGCTAAAAGGGAAATATTGTTGGCAAATTTTAGCTATTTTTTGAACTTTAAAGAGAAAATGCTGGCTATGCAAAAAAAAAGAAGAAAGAATAAAGAATCACTTCATTAGAAATCATTAGTGGAAGTCTTATGCATAGCAGAAGACTCAGAAAGGCATTGCCTGCTTAGAACTAGAAGGAAAAAAAACCTGAAATGCTTTTTTTAAATGAATAAAAAAGATCATTGTTTTCTTTAGAAATATTGTTTCTAATGATTTCTTTTAAAGAACTCATCTCTGTTTTTCAAAGGGTGAGTCTCAATGTCAATTCAGAATGACTGCATATGAAAGAGTAAACGCATATAAGACACCATGTATTGTGTTTCTTTAGGAGGTCTTTATATGTTTGGATCTACCCCAAGGATACTCAATTGCTTTGGGGTAACTAATTAAGTCATTGAATCAGACCTAGAACTTTAACCCCATCAAGTTAATCATGAAGGACCTCACTTTAGGAGATGAGTAGATATTAAGTACAACGATTTTTTTAAGTACATTGAACCCTATTGTGATTTTGTCTTCCTATTATTAGACCTCAGGCTACACAAGGATATGAATTTTATGCTTCATCTATGCCAGGTTATCTCACTATACCCTGAGAAAAATAGGAAAGCAGAAACAACTGTAAAAATGCATTGCTGCCTTGGTGTTTTAGGAATTTAGAGTCTCCACACCCACAAACAAACTCTGATGATAACATCTCACTCTACTGTCATGGCTAGTACACAGATGTCCTTTGGTAACTTCTGATGGACACTTGGGACACTCTGTTCTTTGACAGGCTCCACAAATGTGTTAAAGAAGTAAAATATGCCAACATTCTGAAAGCGCGATTCCCTAGGCACTCCCCTACTAGATAGTATCATTCCTTACCCATATGTTTATGCCACCGTTTTGTATTAATCACAAAAGGAATCCGAGGAAAGAAAGAAAATAAATCATTGGGGATCTGATCATCTTCTGAACAAGGTCACAATGGCCAATTTACAGGAATGGGTTTCTCTAATTTTCCCTTGTGGTGGTGATGAGGTTATGAAATAGTCATAATAGCACAAGAAGTACCCTCTTTGGAAACTGCTAAGAAAACCCCAACCATAATAGAAGGGCAAGGACTCGTGGTGTTTCTTACAATGGAGTTGAAGCTCCACCCCTCCTTACCCAGTTATATTTGCATATTCTTTTGAAAACCCACACATTGAGTATCTATAGCCCAGCTGATGTCATCGGGCACAGCATGCAGCCACTAGAAGTGGGACAATTATAATTTTTGTAGCTGATTAATCATCATGAAAAAGTAACAGTCAATTGACTCAATCATACATCCATGGTGATTAATCACACTTCACTTGTGTTTTTTTTTCTCCCCAAGTATTTTACTGACAGTGCAGATGTTGGTTGATTTTCCCCTTTAGCCTTTTACTTGGTCACAGATGTTAAGTAATCACCTTGTCCTGATACTTGACTTATCCATAATCTTCAGTATTACAAGCCCTTAAAAGAAAATGTGCTCCTTTCTTGGAAATCAAATGGTAACATACTTATTACCTTTAAAAAACAGGTTAATCAATATATGAAATAGCCATAATTGTACCCTGCAATCACAGATGCTTTAAAAAAAATCATGCTACTCCTGCATTTGTTCCCCAATGGCATGATTACGGTTAAAACATTGCGACAGAGAGATTTCCCCCCTCCTCCTGGAGTGTTAATAGTTCCATTTCCCTTAGATTTAATCCAAAACTAGTTGTTCTGATCCAGATTCATAAAAAGCCTCACCTGGTTTTATTTCATTTCTGGGATAGCCATAATTTACTCCTGAAAATAAAACAGATATTGTACCAGTCTCTCTCCTTGATTTGAGGCTACTCCGCTCCTGGTCCCTATGAAAGGCCAGAATGACTCTACTAGTGTCATGTTTATAAAGTTGTCACATACAAATGGTTGATATTGAAGAAACAATCACAGAGGCATCAGTCTCTTGGTAAAAAGAGCAATATTCCAGGAATATTCTGAAAGATTATGAGCCAATTAAAGCACTTACAAGAACAAGTGACAACCTAGTTTGTATTCAGGGCAACAGAAATGCTTCACTTGAGCTTTATAGAAGTGGGATTAGTGGGCAAAGTGTGTGGAAGATAGGTTGCAGTCAAGCCCTGGAACAGAGACTTGCCTATTTAATTTCTCAAATGGAAGTGTCTGATCCTGAGGGAGAAACTAGATGGTTGTCACTAGGGAAGTGGCCCCCTCCCCGACCCTGCCCTCTCAGAGATTGGCTTCCATGATTTCAGACTCTCCCTCCATAGAAGAAGGAATCACCATCAATACTGACCTTCACTAATCTTTGAGATCATTGCCCATGTGAGAAATTGATGTTATACCAAGATAACACAGTGGTATTGGGTTCTGTGCTAGACCACTCTCTTGATACTGTTAATAAAGAGATTTGGGTTAGATATAATTGTTAATAAACATTCTCAAAATCCACTCAAATATCACTTATAATCAGGATTTTCTACTGGGCTTAAAGCCCTGGGGAAACCTTTGAAGCTGTGAATCTTGCATGTAATGGCAAGGATGAACATAGGAAGGTAGAGGGGGCCATGGTTTGTTTATAACTTCATTGTTTAAATATTACTGTGTGATGAAACTCAGAACTTTGTATCACTGTGACAACTAGGAAAGAAAGTGAAGGCTAAGAGGGAAGAACCAGTAAGAAGCTCTCCAACTAAAAAAAGCCCTCTTTAGTTTTTCCAGAGTGAGAGGTGAAAAGATGTGATTACTTGTAATTTATAGCAAGAACATCAAGGCACAGAAGATAATATAAAAGCATTTCAGTGAGAACATACCCATGACATGAAACTATTTAAAACAATTAATCAAAAAAGCCTAATTATTCAATTAGATGGATAAATGAATCTTCTTAAAGTGGATATGCAAAAGAAGAGAGTGATGATGAAATCTTTTAAAAGGAAATGAGTGTAACAAATCAGCTAAATATGATCTCTAAAAAATTCTGAATAATAAGTCAGTGATTATGTTTTAATTGGGCTTTAGCTTTATTATAATTGAGGACACTCATTATCTTGTTTTATTGTATTTATGATTTTAATATTCATACCATTTGGTACTTTATCTTTGTATACTTTCTGCCAGTGCTTGTTGCACTTCCTGGCTGATTAGTGCCTGGGTCAGTGTGAAGTGAATACAGATGTCTCAATAATGGTCGGCAGGACGCAAGGCTGATTTTCAGTGTTTGAAGGTCTCCTATAAAGTCATCCTTTGTTCAGTGGAGAGGGTTATTTTTCTATTCTTTCTTTTCTCTCTTCTTTTCCCTTTCTGTCTCTATCTTCCTCTCTCTCAATGTGAACAGCTCTGTTGGTCAGAGTTCTCTAATAGGAAACTGATTTTTACTCTGAAGTGGTTGCAGTGTCCTCATTTTAGCATATAAGTGATGCTAAAATAACAACTTGTACATGCACACTTATCCTTTCTTAGGAAAAAGAAAGTTTCATGCAAAGAGACATATCCTGATGACAATTGCAGCTTCTTTCTCGGAGGGCAAAGCAGAATTCTTCGATTGTGCAGATAGAGGGCAGTTCGGCCAAAGATTGTTTCCAAGTTTTTTGGGGTTTTTTTTTTTTTTTTGGTCAATCTCTTTGTTCTATAAAAGGTGCAACACGACTCATATACCCAAAATCAGCCAAAAGAGAAGACAGGGAAAATGCCATCAAAAACTCTATGCATATCTTACAGAATTAAGGAAAGTGAAGGAAGGGGTGGGTAGGGAGGGGTGGAGGAGAATGTTGAAAAGGGTGGCATTGATCAAAATTCACTATATTCAAAACTGATTTGTTAAATGCTAACTCTTTTGTACAGTTACTTAAAAATAACAAAAGTATTTTTTTAAATCATCCAAAAGGTGCAGTCACAATGACTCAGCAACTGTGAGCTGTCTCATATGCAGGGAGCTTGAAATGGGTTTTTGAAAACTAAACATGTTAACCATTTAATTCTTGGGCCTGGGATTTTTGTGAATCTAAATAACATACTTGACTATTCATCTATTTATTAAATTAGTCATACGAGTAATAAAAGTTTGATTTAGGATTTTATTCAAGTCTGTGGTTTTGCTGATCATTATAGTTATATTGAAATTAGGAAGTAAATCAAAGGTATAAAATCTATTTGTCCCAATTGCCAGATAAATGTATATTTTCTAATCAGTTCTCTTCTTAAGAAAGTAGATGAATTAATGAAAAGAAAGAGATGAATGAATGAATAATGATGAAAGGGTGGCTATAAAGTAAAACAGTTGCATATCATACTGTACACATACCTGATAGTACCTGAAATACTGAGATCTCTGATCTGCCTTATTTAAAGCAGCAATAACCTTGTTAGGAAACAAGGACATACATAGTTATGTAAGATATCAATATATACCTATCATCTATCATCCATCAAATGTATTTGTTCCTTTATATAATTATATCTAAATCTACCTCCATACATCTATCTGTCTGTCTGTCGGTCTGTCTGTCTTTTTCATTTCAGCCAAGGTTTGAATTCAGGGCATCATACTTTCAGTCAGCTAATGCTGTACCCTATGAGCCGGGCTGAAGGCCAATTACTTTCGGAGATGGAGCCTGAATGACTAATTCTCAGGCTGGTTTTAAAAGGTTTTCCTCCAAATCTCAGCATTCAGAATAGCTAGGATTACAACTGTTACCCACTTGCCTGCTAACTGATATATTTTATTTCATATTTTGAGTAAATATTTTTAAAGTGTTTTAATATATCAAAACGATGTTAGGTCTGAGGGAGGTCTGAGGGGTCTGTGATGTGCTTTCTAAATAGTGTATAAGCAAATGCTTTGCCTTAAGGCAGGCTTAATCAACTTCAGCATGATTTTCTGACATGAATCAGAATTATCATAGCAACTTTAGGATTTTCCAGGGATGAAGAAATGTTACCAGAGGTATGATGTTTAACAAGAAAATAATTAAGACTGCTGTAATTTAATAATAATGATGATAGTCACAATGATATATTAACAAGTGCCATCCATCAGACAGAATAGACATAGGCAAAAAAAATACCTGCTTATTCATTGAAGTTCTTTTACACTGGACATTTTCTTGTGATAACAAATCCAAAATACTCTGCTAATTAAGGTTTGCTCCATCTCTAGCACAGTTTCTGCCAAGTGGATCAAGTCCATCGCTCAAACTAATCTGTATTTGAGCTCTTGGTAAGTATCAGATCTGTGGTAAGGTACAATGATTTAAGTTTCTTCAATTCAAAGGTGTAGAAAGAAAATAATAATTATAATAATTATTATTAATTTGTGTTCTGGTCCTGAGGCTTGAACTCTGGGCCTAGACATTGTCCCTGGGCTTTTATTCTCAAGGCTAGCACTCTACCACTTGTGCCACAGCTACACTTCTGGCATTTTGGTGGTTAATTGGAGATAAGTGTCTTATAGACATTCTTGCCTTGGCTGGTTTCAAACCAAAATCTTCAGATCTTAGCCTTCTGATTAAGTAGGGAGACTGGATCTAAGCAAAAGGCCTTAATAATAGAGGACAATCTTTAGTTTACAAATGTGTTTTGAGTTGGTAAGTTCCAGAAAAGTCTTACTCTCCTTACATGATTGGTTCTTTGTTTTTGTTTTTGTTTTTTGCCAGTCCTGGGGCTTGGACTCAGGGTCTGAGCACTGTCCCTGGCTTCCTTTTGCTCAAGGCTAGCACTCTACCTCTGGAGCCACAGTGCCACTTCCAGCCTTTTCTGTTTATGTGGTGCTGAGGAATAGAACCCAGGACTTCAAGCTTGGTAGGCAAGCAGTCTACCACTAAGCCACATTCACAGACAAGATGATTGGTTTTTGACTCCCCTTCATTGTGGCCACCTTTAATTTGTTTTGGCTTATGTGTAATATCTTTATTAGATTTGAGTGTCTATTGGTTTTTTGTTTACTTTGATTGTGTTGACATCTGATTTGCTTTCTCCTTTGTTAAGATTAATTTTATCACCAGGTGTGGTTTGGGGGTATATAAGCCATGTGTTAGTTGTATTCAGGGCCGTAGGGCTTTGAGACTGGAGTTCCTCTGCTGCCCACTAGTGTTCCAATAAAGACTCCAAAATTGGGCTTTTTAAATGGTGGCTTCTCTGTTCTTGCCACTGGATCTACCACTGGGTAGCTAGGATTACAGGCATGAGCCACTGGTGCCAGGCATGTAAATTGTTTAACTGAAGATTCTAAAAGTAAACATGTTATTGAAAAAAAATAAGTACTCTCTGTATGTGATTTATTTATTTACTTAGTTTAATTAACATATAATAATATCACAGAACACTGGGCTTGATTTAGACATATATATATAATATATATGATGTACTTTGATCTTATTCCCTGCCCATACACATGTATATCACTAATTGTGGGAGGCCCAAGATAGACTTCTACAAATGTCACATCATTGTTTTCCATAAGCAAAGACAGCAAAAGGCATAGATAATGAAGGCATCACACATTGTCTCCTCTGGTACCCACTAATCTTCTCTGCAGATCTAATATGTCTACAGGAAAACAGAACTTCTTGAACTCTCTTCAATTTTCTTAGTCTGATATATGACACAGCACATTGTCCACCGTACCTTTTGAGAGCTGTGTTTAAGGCTTTTATTTTCTCTATGTGGCTTATTCTTTAAATTCTTTTGCTTTCTCTGTGTTCCCTGGTTCTGTGCTAGGCAGAATCTTCCTCTGTTGTATGATTGCTGAATTAGGAACACCATTGTTCACTTCTCATTTCCTCCAAATAAGTTTGTTTTCCTTTGGAGTTGGTTGAACTATCAGATGAGCACTAGATATCTCATGTTTTCCTCTCTGATATGCCTCACCAGACAGTAGACTTGTATATTCTGTTCTTGGAGTGACTCTTGATTAGCATGAAGTAGCCTCATGACCATGGATTTGACACCTTTATGATCTTTGTGCTTCACAATTTTGTTGGGATGTGGAAGATTCTGAATAGGAAAAGTAGAAGAAGGTTAACAATAAAGGAAAACAAGAGTCTTCAGAGATGCCTCATCTTCTTTTTGTTTTCTGAAATCTTACCTCCTCACTCAATGTAAGGAAAAACCCGAGAATTTCTAGCATACTATTCAGCAGTTTCAAATTGCCTCCAAATATCTAAAATCCATCTTTATCACCCCTTTCAATATTCTCACCATCCCTCCCAACCCATCCTTTCCCTCATTCTTCTAGAGCATTCTTGTACAACAATTAAATAGCATTAAAAAAGAAATTTTTAGAGTCAATTAGTGCATTATGATTCCTTTTTTTCTAGGTTAGGTGGAAGACCATGGAAAAAAATCCACCTGTTAATTTCACCTGTTAATCCACTCAGTTAATTTCTTGTGTTTAGAGCTCTACAGCATTCTGCATAAAGCCAATCAATAAAAAAAGGAATTATGACACCCTGAAATAGGACAGTGGAAAGGGGGAAATTATAGTCAGTTTCAATTGTGATTAAAGATTTTCACCACTAAATTTAGTATAAGGGAAATGTTATACATCTTTTTTTTTTAGCTGAAACCTTGCATTTATCAAAAGGCTGGATTGGGGAAACAATTGTGCCACGACTCCCTGCAATATGTCTGTATTTGTTTCTTCTCCATTTAGTATTGGCTGTAAGTGATGGAAGTCGAAACAGAGACAGAATTAGGAAAGCTGTGTTAAATAAACAAACAAATAAGTAAACAAAGTGAGACAAGACATGAGGAAGATGAAAAGAACTATGAGTTCAGAATCAGTCTATATAAATTGTTTTATTGCATTCACTGCATTTCATGTTCTAAAGAATGAAGGCAAAGCAGGGCAAGAAAAGTGAGACAGGAAAGCGGACAAAACCTACCATAAATTCCAATGACTTTTCTTTATCATGGAGTCAACGTGTAGTTCTGATAATATTCAGAGACAAAGTCATGACTGGTTTTCATTTATTTTTAGTATCATAATGTTTGCAGGACCATGAACACTTCTGAAAACAGTTATACAAGGACTGTGTAACATTGTTGCTTGGTGACAGTGAGTTTTGCAAGACCTCCTCAAAGCACTTGAATAGTGTGCATACTGCAAGGAACATTTGACTTATATACAGTTCTGTACAGAGTCATATGAGGAAATGCTAGAATTTAGATTTTGTTTCATGCATTACAAATGACAGATGGAAAACTGCAATATTTTGAAAAGAAAAAAATGCAATTGTGCACATAACATAGGATTGCTATAATAATAATGATACTTAGCATTTATACTGTTTGTATCTCTAAAGTACTTTAGAAACAACTAATTAAGCCCAAACACTCCTGAAAGGCAGGTAAGTATCATTTCTATCATTCTGCAGATGGAGAAAATAAGGCATCAAGTTTGTGTATTTTTGCCTACGGCTATTGGAAATAAATAGCAAAACTTGGGTTGAGGTTAAGAGTGGCAATTTTTTTTCTGGGTAAAATACAAGGGCTCCCTCACTATTTCAACTAATACATTGATCCTTTAATACCAAATATTTCCCTTCAGACTATCACCTCATCACCCAATTAACAGTGATTTTCTAATAAACAACCTGTCCCCGGTTCCTTTATTTGTCTCACTCCTTTCCCCACTGTCTTCATAATCACCCAATAGAATAGCTTCATTGTGTGACTAGGTCCTGTAGTCAGTGTCAAGTGCGGTCAAGGGTCAATGAAACTTGTGGTTTGCTTCACACTAAAATGAATGTGTTTTATTTCAAAACGGTGGCAAGGCTTCGTGTTTCTAATGGACAACAATATTGGTGATTTTAAAATTCAACATTTTGTGAGAGATAAGATTTTTCCCATTCTACCAGTTAACTCTTTCCATAATTCTCCTGAATTCCAAAATCATTCTTCAAAAAACAGAATGCTGCTGAAGATGGAGGGCTCATATGAAAGCAATGACCCAAGCATGTATGATAACTTGGAGTGCCTCTTTAGAAGTCATCCCATTCTTTTTTTGGCCATTCCTGGGCCTTGAACTCAGGGCCTGAGCACTGTCCCTGGCTTCCTTTTGCTCAAGGCTAGCACTCTGCCACTTGAGCCACAGCACCACTTCTGGCCATTTTCTGTATATGTGGTGCTGGGGAATTGAACCCAGGGCAAGCTCTCTTGCCACTAGGCCATATCCCCAGCCCAATCATCCCATTCTTAACGAATGTTTGGCTGGGTTTAGAGGCACAGTTCAAAAAAATACAAGAAATTTTACGACAATTTTCCTTTTGTTCCTTTTTGGAAAATCAATAATAAAATAATAATAATAATCAGTAACATAAATCAATGATCACATTTTCATCTCGTGTTAGTGGGTTTTTCCATTGCTGTGAAAAATGCCTGAGATAAACCAGATAATCTGTGATTGGCTAGGTCCTTTCCTTTTAGGCTGGAGATCAGGTGGGAAATCATAGTAGAGAGGGAAGGGTGGAATATAGTCAGTTCCTAGCATTGAGAAATAAGAAAAGGTTAAGAGAGGGCCAGTTTTATTTGTGACGATCTCCAATCTGTGAGCAGAGATTGCGTGGATTAGTTTGAGGTTAGCATAAGCAAAACATTAGTGAGAAAAGATCTCAAACAAGAAACAGAGCAATGGCACAGATTTGTGAGCCTCTGATACTCAAGAAGCCACAGGTAAGAGGATACAGGTCTGAGGCAAGCCCTAGGCAAAACCCAGAAAAATTTATCTGAAATAATTAAAGTAGGAAATGCCTGGGGGAGTGGCTAAACTGCCTACCAATTGTGAGAAGCTGATTTCAATCCCCAGAATAGCAAACAAACTAGGACAGGGAGTGGCAGAGACAAGATAAATCCTTCTAGTCTACCCATAGTGAACTGCTGACTCTAATTAGCCCACCTCCTATTTTCCACCTCCACCCAATAATGTCAACAGATTATACAGCCATCAAGGGATTAATCCATTGATTAAGTCAGAGCCCTAATGATCAAACCATTGAGAAATATATAAATTTTGTAAATGCCCTGCCCCTAGACTTTTACCAGCTGAATGGAAAAGATTTGAACAATGGACAGTCCATAAGATGCAAAGCCTCATAGACTCATGTTTAACAAAAGTGCTGAAGAAAGTTGCAAAGGAGCACAGATGATATTTTCTCAGCTTCCATCATGAAAATTGTACTATTAATCAAATTATTTGGATGTGTAGATATGGCCAATACTTGAAGAATTTGACTCCAAAACTTTTTCCTGTAAATTTGTTTTATGAATATTCCTAACAATAAAAAGAATCCTAAGCTTACAATGTGGTGATAGTTGCTTAATGTTGTGAATAAATTACACTTTTATTTGTAAATATTATGCTGTGTCCATTGTAACTCAAAGAAAATGTTTTTTGTTTTGTTTCATTTCCAAAATCAATTCAGGAAATTACAAACATTTTCATCATTCCCTTGAACATTGTTCTACTCTAGCTGCTTGGAACAATGTTCTGTTAGAATACAATGCGTTCTTCAGAGAATTTTTTCTTCTTTTTCGTTAGGTCTCAAATTTAGTACCTGATGTTTTCGCTCTCTGGCTAACTCTCTAGCAACTGAGCTACACTTTCAGAGTATATTAAAAGATTATTTTTGAAAATATATTTTGTCTTTAGTTGTACAAAGAAGTTGTCATTCAACAAAGCAGTTTATGAATTCAGTGTTCTTCAATGTCACACCTTTCAACATTCTTGTCCAGCCTACTTTTCCTACCCCTTCTCTCACTTCTCTTAATTTTGTAGGATATGTATTTAAATTTTTTGCCATTTAACAAAGCAGTTTATGTATATAGTATATCTTGATCTGTGTCACCCCATCAACGTTTTTACCCTCCTTCAACCCATCCCTTCCCTCACTTTCCTTAATATTATGGTATATACAATGAATTCTTGGCTGGATTCTCCCTTCATTTGTGCACCCCTCTACCCTTGGCCCCACCCACTTCTTGCAAGTGCTCATTTCCTTTTACTTATTTTGTTGGGTTTTAATTTACTCTTTAGTACTATATTATTTGAGCTCTCCACGGAGTCTATTATAACTGCTTGTATATTTCCCAATGTGATTACTTGTAGACTTTAGGCACATTGGAGATACCACAAAGGAAAGAAAGCATGCAAACTGTGATTCTCTGAGTCTAGCCTACTACATGTAATATAAATTTTCCCGTCTTTCCATTTCTTTATGAATGGTTTACTATCATTTTTTTTGATGGTTGTAGAATTCCATTGTGTATATGTATCACATTTTCTTGATTCATTCATCCATGGAGGAACATCTGGGTTGGTTCCATATCCTAGCTACGGTTAATAATGCCACAATGAACATGATTGTGCTGGTAGTTTTGTGTGGCTTTATTTGTGCTCTATTGGCTAAACGCCCAGGAGAGGAAATGCTGGGTCATAAAGTTGTTCTATGTTTAATTTTTTTGAGGAACCTCCATGCTGCTTTCCATTCCCTTTTGGCCTCATCCTCACCAGCACTTGTTATTGCTAATTTTCTTAATAATGGTCATTCTAAATGGAGGTGAGGTCGAAGCTCAGTGTTGTTTTGACTTGCATTTCTTTCAGGGCTAGAAAGGGTGAGGATTTCTTCATATGCCTATTGGACATTTTACTTCTTCTTCTGAGAAGTCTCTCTTTAAATCATTAGCCCATGAAAATTTTTTTTTATCCTTTGGATTTGTTCCTGTTCACCGTGTAGAAGCACTTCAATGAACAGTAGCAGTCTATTCTTTATATTTACTCTATGCAATAGAACCCTGTTGACAAAATGTCTCTGTAATCCTAAAGAATAGAAACAAGTCCCATGTCCACTAAGAATAAAACAATCCCCCTACCTGATGAAAATTATGGCTTATCAGAAAATCAGATTGGCATAAAATTTTGGATGTTACCACTTTTACATCCAACTATTTGGAGCTCTTTTAATTCCTTTCGGTTAATGCTAAAATAATCTTGAGAAGATTAGAATAGACAAAGACCTGGTCTTTGATGATCTATAAATGCTACAAAAATGTTATAATGGATATATGCTAATTTGGTAAAAGATTATGACTTATTTTGATCTGATGATTAGATGGATTAACATCTCTACTAATTTCCCTTTGCTTTCTCTTTTTAAGATTGTACCTCACAATCTCTAATCTTCCAAAGTGAGGGTCAATAATTTTAAAATTACTTTCTATTGGCCAAAATTGTCAAATACAAAAATATTTTTTCCAGTAATAGGGGATGTTTTCAAAATCATTTAAATATGAACCTTTGCTAGGAATGAGGGCTACAGAGTGAATAAACTAGGCATGTTGAAATAAAAAAGGAATGTGGATTGATGCAGTTATAAAATTTAACACATTATACATTTTTTTTTTAAATTCAGGGACATGGTGAGGTTAGGGAGGATGATGAAAGAGATGACACTGCTCTAGAGGCATTGTATTCCTAAACAATGGCAACTCCTTTGTACAGGTACTTAGTGATCAAAAGTTAAAGAAAAATCAGAAATTTTCCAAACTGTGATAAAGTTGTGTTGAATATTGGGGGTTGAAGTCAGAGCCTTGAGCTTGCCTGCTCATTGATATCATTCTATTACTTGAGCCGTACATGTAGCTCAGCTTTTTACTAGTGACTTTGAAGATAGAGTCTGGCAAAATTTTCTGGCATTAAATGGTGATTTTTCAAGTTAAATAGTAAGGATTAAAATTGTAAGCCACTGGTGGCTGGCTTAGTAATTCATTTTAAAGTACTACATGCTTTAAATATCACTGCTAGTTATAAATTATGTTACTATTAATGATGTATACATATTTGCACAGATACTAGGGAAATAATAATAAGATATTGTTTACATTAATGAAAAATAATAATTACATTGAATGTATGCCATTGAGAAATTATTAGAAAAATTACAGTAATTCACAAAAATGTTTTAATTGGTCTTTATTTTATTATCAATGAGTTAAAATACCTTATACTTCTCAATCATTTATATTTCTCCTGTGAATTTTCTTATTTTACTTTCTAGCTTAATATTTTTCTTTTTAACAAGATCTGAAATACTTTAGTAATATTAACAGTGTAGTAGCAGCATCAACCTTTTCTTTTTTTTTTTTTTGGCACCAATGTATCAATTGCCTTTTTTCTTGGCAGACCTGGGGCTTGAACTCTGGGTCTGCGCTCTGGCCTTGAATTTTCTTAGCTCAAGACTATAGCTCTACCATTTGAGTCATAGTGCCACTTCTGGCCTTTTCTGATCAGTTCATTGGAGATGAGTCTCACTGGCTTTCTTACCTGGGCTGGTTTCAAATTGTGATCTTCAGAACTAAGTGTCCTAAGTAGCCAGAATTACAGGTATGAGCCACCAGCTCCTGGCTCTTCTTGCAATTTTTAAATAGTACATGTGGGCGTGTGTACATGATACATTTGTACAATGTACTCCGATTATATTTTTCTCCCCATTATTCCTTTTCCCCATTCTACTTCCCAAGTAGTCCCCCATTTATGCTTATGTCTATCTTTCTAAACAAAAGTCAATTGTATTAATATCATTTGTTTTAAATCCTACATTTTAACACTTTATAAGTTTCTTTTTTTCCTATGAGAGAAATTGTTATTGTTTTGCTGTTTTTTTTTCTTCTTTTAGGTGGTTGTGGGACTTAATATCAGTGTTGAATTGAAGACAAGAGTCTCAAAAGATTTTCCTGCACAAACTTGCTTTGAATGGAGATCCTCAGATTTCAGCCTCCTGAGTAGCAAAGTTTCCAGATTTTAGCCACTAGCATTTATAGTATGTTGAAGTATTCTTTCTGTTCTGTTACTCTGATTGTAATTTTATGAAGCAGAATCATGGATTGCTTTAGTAAAATAATATATAATATCTTGTAACATATTAAAGATGTGATTTAATTTTTTACTAGCATAATGTTCAGAGTTTTTTTGTTTTTTTCTTCCAGATGAACTTCCAAATTATTTCATCATGATCCTGAATAACATTTTATTAATCCTATAATTAATTGGAAGTTATTTGCATACTTTACACAATCCAATGCTCTATTATGGAAATAGTTTCTGTTCCTTTTGTATTGACATTTTTGTTCATATTACTTATGAAAGTATTTTAATACTCATCATATGGATTATGTGAATTTCTTAATAAGATATTACTATTATGTGAATGGTACCTTTTGTCATTACATACTCTAATTTGTTGCCGCTGCAATGCAGAAAAACTATCAACTTTTGGCATTTAATTTGCATGCAATCACTGTAATGAATTTTAATATTAATTCTCACAGCTTTTTAGATTATTATCTTCAGTTTTCTATTTAGTCTTACTGTCTGCAAATAATAACACAAAATTTTACTTCTCTTATTTCATCATTATACTTTATTTCCTTGGCAAGAAAGTCTATGACTATGTTAATTAGTAAGGATATTTCCAAGTATTTTTCATTAAATATAATATTGGGCACTTCTAAAGTTAATGTTAAGATACATTAATTTGCAGTTATTAATTTTGTAGGATTTAATTTTTTCAATTAGGAATGAGCATTGAATGTGTTGAAGGCATTTTTACAGATAAATGAGTTATTTTCTTGCATTATATATCTATCTATAACTATATATTTTTAACCTATCTATATACGTGTCTGTCTCTTCATCTATTGCATTATTTTATTAGTTGTTTTCACACTCATACAAATCCACTTATATGCCTATAATGAAAATCTTAGCTTTGTTTCCTAAATTTAGCTTTCTGGTTGCAAACTGATGTACATCTATAAAAGTAAAACACTTAATAATAGCATAAGAAAATTACAGTCCCCAATTCTGTAACTAGACATATAGTCATAACTATTATTCCACGATCCAATATGAATTCCCCCCATTACTTTTTTTTTCCTTTTTTTTTTTTACTGGTCCTGGCCCTTGGACGCAGGGCCTGAGCACTGTCCCTGGATTCTTTTTGCTCAAGGCTAGCATTTTACCACTTGAGCCACAGCGCCATTTTTGGCTTTGCTATATATGTGGTGCTGAGGAATCGAACCCATGTCTCATGTATGCGAGGCAAGTACTCTACTACTGCTAGGCCATATTCCCAGCCCTCCCATTACATTTTTAAGCACCTCAACTGGTCATGATTATTTCCCTTACAAAGTGACCTAAATCTTTATTTTGAATTTTCTCTGCTATCAGTAGTAGTACTATTTGAGTTGTAATTATTTAAATTGATTTTAGTCATAGGGTATGATATCATGGGATGGTCCAGGGGATCCTCAGAATTCCAGATGGATCCCTCCTCACTACACTGCAGAGCAGCCATTGAATTTTCTTTTGATAATCACAATCAGACACATCAAGCAGAGGAACATAAGTCTTCTTTTCCCATTAGCTCAAGTTCAAAGTGGTCACACAGCCTTCCTACCTTCAGTTCTACCTTAAGTTCAACGTTGTCTTTGTTTTGGTGGAAACATGTTTCTTTTTGAACTAAGATTCTTGTCAACCAAGTATAAATTCAAAGGAGCTATACATAGGATCTAAACATAGGAAGCAAAAATTTTGCTAATAGGTCACTGAAGGTCAGAATAAATAGTGTCATTCCCCAAATCATGAATTCTTGCTGTTTAAAAAAATATTGGATACTGATTCAGAGAATATACAAACTTCCAGAAAACCTGTCCCAGTGATAGAACTGGGAATTTTACAGAGACTTTGAGGAATCACCCTGTCTTCATCAAATCAGCACCTCTAGAATTCTGGAAAACATTGAAACCAGTGAAATCCATAAAAACGAGCCTATCACCACTCTCTTTGGTGATGAAGTAAGTTCCTTGATTATAGGAATGCTGTGTGGAATAATATGATGTTGAATAAGACATTTTGGTAAGTTAATGGATGATAACTTTGGCAGAAGCAATATATACGGAGATGGAAACTCAAACCTAATGACTGTGCACATCTCCATAAGCCAAAATTTGTACCTCTCCCAGGGGGCCCTAGATTGAGTCTATTATTGGTTTATAAGAAAAGTGAGGTGAATATCAAAATTGAGAGACAAAGGATAAAAAGACAAATGACTCCAAAAGCAATACTTACAAAACCATTAGGTGTAAACCAACTGCACAACCCAAAGGAGGAAAGGGAGGAGGAGGGAGGGGGAAGTGAGGCAGGAGTTAACAAATAGTACTAGAAATGTACCCATGGCCTTACATATGAAACTGTAACCCCTCTGTACATCACTTTGACAATAAAAAAGTAATTATTATTTAAAGGAAAAAGAAAAGAAAAGAAAAGTGAGGTGATGGGGATGTGTCCTTAAAAGATTCAATGTGATTTTGTCATGGCATTTTCTCAGGAAATTCAGGGTTCATTCCTTGAGATATGGTTAATAAGGAAGGTATCATTGTGATGGAAAAGTACCTGGGCTTAGAGAGGGAAGGTACTTCTGCTGGAGATGGGATGGCAGCTTCCATGAGCAAAGAAGACTCACACATTCACCATTGAACCTACAGTCCTATTTCGTCCCCACCCATGTCTTCATTTTAACATTAGATGCACTTCAGCATCGGAGGCTAATTTATGTTGATATCAAACCAAACTATGATGAAATTCTGAGTCTGCCTTTTGGACATTTTTGTTCTGATCCTATGGAAGGAAAGGGACTATCTTCAGAGCATACAAAGAAGCTTTCAGGTCATTTATGTAGTACTCCAGCTGCTGTTTTTCCTTTGCGTCTTTGTCCTGTGACATTAGTAGCATCTAGACAACTTTGTATCCGTGTTAGTTACTGTGTTAGTCCGTTTATGTTGCTATTACAAAATTCCAGGAACTAAGTACTTATGAACAATGGAAATGAATTTTTCACAGCTTCAAAAGCTAGGAAGTAGAGATTAAGCTGCAGGCAGATTAGGTGTATGATAAAGGTCTTCCTTCCTTGCGCATAGAATGTCACTTTTTCACTGTACCCTTACATAGTATAAGGCATAGGAGAGCTCACTGGGGTCTCTTGTATCTGGGCATACAATTCTATTCTTATAAGCTCTGCTCTCATGTTCCAATCAATTCTGTATATGTGTGTGTATGTGTATTGTGTGTAAATATCTACATATGTGTGTGAGTATCTACATATATATGCGCATATATACATATGCATATATATGTCAATATACATATATATCTATGTACATACATGCCCATACACATATATGTTTATGGATGTGTCTATGTTTTCATATATTTATGTATATATGTACATATGTATACACTATTTTTCTGAGGGACATGATCAATAAACCAAACGGAGTTCACTCAATCACAAGAGGAAATGACTCAATCAAGACCCATGGAGCAGACAATGCAACAAGCTGCCATTGCTACAACATACTACGTTTTATAGGAAGCTTTTTTTTTATAGGTATGGTATATTTTTAAATAATGACAAAAATAGCATTGTAAATAAATAAACATAGCCATTTATTATCAAATAGTCTGTGCGACATACATGTATATACTATACTTTTGTAGTAGATCTTTATATCAGCAATATAAAATACACAAGGCAGTGTTCTCTGTTACATTGTCACTAAGTTATAGGAATTTTCAGCTGTACTATAATCCTACAGGACATCACATATGCTAACTGTCAACCAAAATATCATTTATCAGTACATAGTAAAAGGTGTATATGAATACATATCCCACACATACATGGCAAACGTGTATTTACTTTAAAAATTATTTAACTGGATGCTGGTGCAACTCACATCTGTTATCCTAGCTCCGCAGAAGACTGAAATCTGAGAATTGTGGTTTGAAGTTATCTAGGCAGGAAAGTCCATGAAACACTTATCTCAATTAATTACCAAAAGGCCAAAAGTGAAGCTATGGCTCAAGTGGAAGAGCACTAGCCTTAAGCAAAAGTGTTAAAGGACAGCATTCAGCCCCTGCATTCAAGACTCATTACAGGAAAGAAAGAAAGAAAGAAAGAAAGAAAGAAAGAAAGAAAGAAGAAAGAAAGAAAGAAAGAAAGAAAGAAAGAAAGAAAGAAAGAAAGAAAGAAAGAAAGAGAGAGAGAAAGAGAGAAAGAGGGAGGTAGGGGGGAGGGAGAGAGGAAGGGAAGAAGGGAGGGAGGAAGGAAGGAAGGAAGGGAGGGAGGATGGAAAAAGAAATAAACCCAAGAAAAATGAGGAAAACCATAGTAAATTAATATTATTCTAAATTACTCAAATACAGTTTAAACTAATCAAATATTAATCAAATAAGACTAATTCATAAGACATCTATCTATTGGAAAATACATTGTAAATTAAATTCAGCTGAACTGTTGTGTATAGTTCAAATAAAATAAAACAATAATACATACGATGTTAAGATTAACCTCATTTCTCCATTCAAATTCCTTGACATTGAAGTATAAATTGAGGTTCTAGAAAGGGTATAATCCTCAAAGTTTCTGGGAATTATAGTATTAAATGGTTACAAGGGAAATTCAGAAGCCATCTCGGACTACCCTTAAAATATTCCAGGCAAATGAAAATGTACATGAATCTTAGCCGTCACTAAATTTCTAACCAACTGAAATATGAGATTCGGACTTCCATCATACAATAGAGATTCACTTTTACAAGGCTTCCTGAATGCCCATAAATTTCACAGACTTGGAGTTTATCTTCCCAGAAAACTTTCCTGTAGCCCATTCAGTATTCCAGTGCTTCTTACGCAGATCAGCTCTGAAGGTTATAGTTATTGTATTGGGGGTCAATTCCCTTCTTGGTGAGCTCTACACAGAACATGCTGATCTGTTCCTGTCCACTTGGGAACACAGGCATGGAATTTTCTCTATATGGAAAATAGAATATCAAAAGATTGAGGATCCTTAGGAGTAATAGATTACCCAGGAAGAGAGCTGTCCAAGGTAAAATATTTTTATTTTACAAACGATACTAAATATAGTTGATGCTTGAAGATTTGCTACTCTGTTGCAGCAAGTGCTTTTTCTTCCTTCCAGTTTAATTAGCTTAGAGTGATAAGAAGGGATCCCAAAAAGACGGCTGTGAAGATTTGTTATTTTAATTAGCCGAGTATATAAAGAGGAAAAACATCACCTAACATGAAGAAACTGAAGGCAACACATGGAGTATCAAGAAAAGACCAACACACCAGCAACACTAGCTAAATTAAGAGTTTTATTGGCTAATGCAGACTCATAAAACACCAGAAATGTTCCCTGCCTTTGTTGTAGAGAGAAAAGTACTTTGTAGGTCTCAGATACTGATATCCTTTCAAAGCAAAGTACCATGTTGACCCTATCCTGAAGCTACATGGATAATTTTGAATGCTAAGGACAAAAACACCATGGCAACTGCTCGACATGTGTACATTGTTATGCTGGTTTATAAATGACATAGAACATAAATACTATTTAAATGGGAGTGGAATGGGAATAGCATATACTTTTACATGATCAAACCAAAGCATTTAGCAAGAACTTGGAGTTTCCTATGGCTAGAATGTCAAATAGTTCACATGATGTAGACTGAGATTTTATGTACATAATTTTAGATTGATTATCACAGGTATGTTTTGCATATTTTACCTAGCTTTCCTTTGGCTGAGATGTTTTTAAGTGCTTTGTGTGTGTGGCTTCTGCATTAAGAATTCACTGTGTCTATTTTGTGATCTGCTATCAGTATTATCAATTGGAACTCAGTCAGACTTTCATATAAAATGGAGGCAAGAAGTGGAAATCATCAATATCTTTTAACTGTTAACCCAAGCCTCAGGTAGTCTGCATAAGTATCTGCTCTGCATTTCTAGAGATCACTGTTTTTCTATCCTTACTCCCTAATTACACCTTCTGGGAGACAGGAATTTGTACCATTTTGCCCTTGATTTGCATCATCACAGTAACTGTAGCCTTCATGTCCCTTTGCCTGCTACATTGCAGGGTTTGGGGTTTCTGCACACTGATTATTCAGCCAGGCTTGCCTCTCCTTGAACAGCTGCAAGGACGTTGCAGTTCTTCCTTCCGGCACACAGAACACACTTGAAAAGACCCATCTTGCCTTCTACCCAGCTCAAACAGTGGTGCATGACATCTTCTCAGCCCATTTTCACCTTTCTGAAGGCTGGAGTATGTCCACCTAAGAGCTAAATGGGCAGACTTTTTGTGACTGAATATATCCTTGCATTCACTTGACGATTAACTCTTAAGAAGCATGCCTTGCAGCACACCTGTAGGTCTAGCTTTCAGAACAAAGTCATTATTTTCTCATTTGGCAACAGAAGATACTCAGTATCTTTCCTGGGGCTTTCTCTGCATATGGAGGACACTTAACCAACTACCTGTGTAAATTGTTGCTTTGATCTTTAAAAAGACACTTAATCTAGAATATTTCTTTTTTTGCTAATAAATTCCTGCATGAAAGTTAGAGCAGATTGGCTTAAAAACTACAAAAGAACTAACTGCATTTGTGGAGAAATCAGGTTGGTATGTACCTAATGAAGTCTTCAGAGACTGTCAATTATCTGAAATTTTGCTCAATTTAAAAGGTTAAATTAGATGACTTAACTAAAGCATGTAGGTCACTATGGCTATGTTTTCTGTATGTGAGTGACTCATAGAAGCTAAAGCAAAGCATTCACAAAGCTACAGGAAGGTGCAAACCCCAAAGGGATTTGAGCAAATAGAATGTGTTTATAATTTATTTCATAGGTGACTTCTAACTTGGAAAGTTTTCAAATTCAATTCTACTTTACCAAAGTAATTTTGTCTGTTTTACTGATTGGAATTTAGGAGATTACTGCAATTTGATCTACTTCAATTAATAATATGTTTTTGCTTGAGAATTGCTTCCTGTTTGGTCAGAATTGATCAATTAGAAATGAACTATGAAAATTAGAGCATGAAATGATACATTTTAATCCTTTCTAGTATATATTAATTTAACCATCTTTGCAAGACAAATATATAGATTACATTTGCTTATCTAATGTGCTGTAATGACATAGCTATAACATGACAAACATATAAATCATATGCTATAGTTGAGGTGTTTGCATTGCCTCAAAATTTACAGGTTGAAATCCTAACCCAGGGGTCTTGGGAAAGTGATAAATTCAAGAGGATCGAATCATCATGAAGGGGAAGCCCAAGACAGCATTTTTCTCTTCTATCATTCAAGGACACACCAACAAGGCACCATTTATGAACCCAGAAATTAGCTGTCTTCAGACAGGAATATCTGATCTTGGACTTCAGTCTACAAAACTGAGAGAAATACATTTCTGTGTTGTTGTTTTTTAAGTTACACAGCTTATTTTCTTAAAACAGCCTAAACAGACACTGGTGTAGTCATTCAGTGTCATGATTCTCGAAATTTTCACTGAGATTAACCAAACAGTAATAACAGCAGAGAAGAAAATAATTGCCTAAAGCTAACAAACCTTCAGTTCATTTCAGGTGTTGGAAGAGAGTGAGGTCTGCTAACTGTGGGCTACATCCCATCTTTCTTTAATCTGGACTGAAAATATACTCTTGTTTTCATCAAGATTTTGAATTATTTGATACATCTTTAAATTTCTGTAGGTTAATTTATACTTTTAAAAATGTTTATAACAATCCTAAATAGATGTTAAACTCCTGAAATGCCGGGATTTGTATACATATATATTTTTTGCCTTCAAAGGGTGAATTTTAATGTATATTGCCATTATTCTACCTTATCTACCCCACAAAGTCAATCCCCCATTCAATCACTCCTGGAACTCAGTTCATTTTGTCTCAATGATTCAGAATAGGACAGTAGAAAACCATTAGTCTCCAGTTAAGCGAGGCTAATTCCAGATTTAACATTTTCAGAAACTCTAGATTGCCGAAATTCTTCGAAGAAAATTTTTTTAGATAGTACAGATTTAACTACATATGTTTTCACTATGAGATGAAATTAAATGAAACATTACAAATGAAGAAAATAAGGTTATTGAGGTTCATTCAGATGAAAGCATGCCCATGGTGTATTATTACATTAAAACAATACCTATGTTTTACAATGTAGTATAAGACTACATTTTGTTAAAATACGCACTATAGAGGTGTTCCTATGGGAATAACAAGGGTACCTGATTAATAATGATCCATTTTATTGTGGTTGTTGTTTTGGATTGTTAATTGGTGTTTGTATATTTTCTTTGGTGTAGGTTAAGTCTTCCCAGAACATGGAAGAATGAAACCAAACTATAAAGAATGAGTAAGAGTCAACTTATGAAGTCTTCCAGGAAGAAAGAAACAAACAGAGAAAGGTTGAGTATTTGGGGGAAAAAAAATCAAAGGAAGTTAAATGTAGACTATACCGTACAATAGACATTGTTCAAAATGAGCCTGGAGGTATGGAAAGCAGACTGTCGAATGTGTTATAAATTTTATTAATGGGTTTGGTTCTTATTTTAAGAGCCTCTTCAGGATTTTTAACAGAGAAAGTGGCATAGAGAGACATAAGTCTCAGTAAGTGATATCACTGTGTCTGCTACCTTAGAAAATAAGATGAAAAAAAACAAGAATGGAAAAATATACTTTTGAAAAATGTGTTATAATCTAGGCAAGTGATAGTTCTGGCTTAATTTGAAGTATCACTGCTAATGTTGGAGAAAATTGCTTTAATTCATCAACTGTAAAGGGAAATAGAGCTACAAGCCGTTTTCTGAGATAAGGAATCCAAAAAGAGGTTTTCAAGAGAACGCAGGCATTTGGGAGAGGTATCAAACCAAATATATATGTTTGACATTATTGCCATGAGAATTGTGGTAAGAACCTGAGCTCCCACAGGTGACTTATCACTAATAAAAGGGGAGATTTAATAAAGGAAGAGCCTGAGTAGAATACCAGAGAAAATCAAACTTTGTGAATGATCGAAAAAAAAAGAGAGAAATAGAAGGGGAATATAAAAAAGAGCATACATCACCAAAGTAAATTAATACTTCTGTACACTTTGTTTTTACTGGTACTGGAGAATGAAATCTGGGTTTCATATCTTTGCTCAGCTTTTGCGCTCATGGCTAGCTCTCTACTACTTGAACCATACTTCTCTTTCCAGTATTTTTCTGGTTAACCAGAGAAAAGAGAATTGAACATTTTTCTTCCCAAGCTGGCTCTGCATTAAGATTCTCAGATCTCAGCCTCCTGCGCAACTAGGATTACAGGCATGAGCCAACAGTGCTCACTCCGTTTTGAAAGCTGTGGAAACTGAACCTAGTCAATTGTGAAAAAAGACAGCTAACAAAGCATTTAGTTTTCCTTTTTTTTTTCTTATTCATTGTCAAAGTGATGTACAGAGAGGTTACAGTTTCATACGTTAGGCATTGGATACATTTCGTTAGTTTCCAACTCATAGGAAAATTCAAAGGGACATTTAGTGGCTATTCTTCTGTGATGTCATAGAATAGACTTCTACACTGAGCAACCATTTAAGATTTTTTATCTCAAAGAGAATTTTTTCCTTCTATCATTTTTATTGAAATCCTACAATACTAAATTACAGGACATATAGACTCTTATTATTCCCTTTTTAGTCATCTTTCTTTAAAATAAAGATCACATCCCACAAAATGATCCATCCCAATCTTTCCCCTTTGGAACCCAACATAATCATACCATCAATATCAGATGACCTTAAAAACCCATTTACAGACAGTTTCTGGTTCGGATATTAGTCTTTACTCATCTTTACTTGCTTTCTCTGTCTAGCCCTTGCTCTCTTTTTCCATGATTTGGACTCTCTTTTAATCAATAATCTGGATGTTAATATTGACTTTCCCTGCATGCTTTCAGGCATGCTTTCCTGGCTCCGTTTTGGTACTGCTATTTGAGCATGGTCTTCTTACTTTGCCTCTCTTGTTTGTAAATAAAATACCAACTACTGTAAGTAGTAAACTAAAATGTCAGAGGCTTAACTCAAAGTAAGGTTACTGCTTGCTGACTTACTAGTGATACGGTTCTGGTTGGTGGGTGGTTCACCTCAGCATGGTGATTGATTCAGGCTATTTCCACTCTAAGTTCTGCTGTTCCCAAGGACTCAGAGTTTACCTAGCTTACTGTCAGGAGGAGAAAGGTAACAACAATTACACTGTGGAAAAGGAATACTGAATTGTAGTACACAGCTTTGGGACAGACAAGAACATGTAACCATATCTATAAAAAAAAAATTCTTTCCATCTATTGGTTGGAATCTCCTGAATTGTTCATTTTCTCTGACATCCAATCTGATGTAACTGTGAGCACAACCAGGCTCTGTCTTCATGCAAAGAAGCTAAGATAGTGGCTGGAAATCGAGGCCAGCAAGACTTAAAACAGTTCATTCTAACAGCGTACAGGTGGGATACTATTTGTATCTGGGACAGCAGCTTACCTCTTTCAGTAATAATTTCTGTGTGTTAGCTGTAAGCAGCACATAAACTACTAAACATTAAGACTCCACACAATAATATTTATTCATAGTTATGTCCATAGCAATACAGTGCTTCTTGTCAATGGATAGTTTTCTTCTGCTTGTTCTCTGGGATTGATACTACTAACCATCTTAAAAACCTTTTTATGGTGTTGAGTCCACTTCACTCAAGCAATGAAAAAGGTATGAAAAGAGAACATCTATTTGGTTCAAAAGGGACCTGTGTCATTTTTGGTCATCTTTAATTGCTGAACACTAGTTATGTGGTACCACATAGAAACAGAGGAATTCTAGGAAATGTAGTCTGAGACCATGTAGTTGCTTTCCAATCTCAACTTAGTGCCAGAGGACTCCAAGCCATGTTATGTACGTAAAACACACCTATACTTACAACTTCACAATAAGTGACCCTCACATACAATGTCACATACAATTAGGTCAAACTGAATCTAAATTTTCTTGATCTTATTGGGCACAAAAGCCTAGAACTCAGTAGAGAGAAGCAGTTGATGCAGCCGGGACTCATCTACAGAAGGAATGGAAATAGCTAAGCAAACACATTATTCAAAGTTGTGTGAATGAAAATTGCTGTGCATACTTGTTCTAAACCTTAAAGCAGAATATTATACAAAGAAGTGAATTTCCATATGTGGGAACTGTAAAATTGCTATTTGCAAGTCATGTTCATTTGTATACCAGAAACCTGCCAGCAATGCACCCAAAATTCATTTGTAGCTGCTATTTATAGCAATATCAACATTCAAGATTTTCTGTAAAAATAGCAAAGTAGAGCTACTGGCATAATAGTAGCTAACATATTTATTCATTCATACACGATCGTTTATTTGCTTTTTTTGGTAGAAAAATATATTGGGACTTAACATTTAACATTAGGTACAAGAGAACAGAGAAGGCCTAAAAAAGGAGTGAGGTCAAATATATGGATGGAAATGATTAATCAATTTTCAAATATTGTCAATGTTTCATGTATAACCTATATATTAGATTATATTAACAAAGAGACCGGCATGTTTAGAAACCAGACTCAAGTTATAACCATTATTATAGCCATCACCATAACCATAACTACTTAGCAATGCATGGCCCAGAGGTGTGGTCGCCTTCATTTAACATGGGAAAATTGTGTCCACAGAACTTAGCAAATGATTATGATGGCCAATATATTCTGTTGAAATGATAAAGGATTATTTACGTATATAACCTTTAAAAGTAAATTCTGGTTGATTCATTTTCTTCTTTGGATATATTCTTGCCTGAGCAAACAATGCTTTTATAATTGTTGAGACTAATGACACTTCTGATTTCAGCTCCAATACATAAATAACTTGGAAGTTGTCATTCTTCTTAAAACAGCAACACAAATCTAGACAGTGTGAAAATAAATAACTTTAATTGAACCCATCAGAGATCTAAAATGTCAGGGCAAATTGCCACCTCCACTCATACATCCAAGAAAGACACACGACGGAGATAATTTTCTATCAAAACAGGGGCCATCGAAGCTCCTGTTAATTAAGCCATAATTTTACAAATTGCACAGTATGGTCTAGGGTGAAAGAAAGAAGTGTCTTGTGTCCACTCTCTGGAGATCATATTTTTCCTAGGTTTTCCTTTTTTCAGAAAACCTGAAAAACCTTTCCCTCCTCCTCCCTAGGAGGAGGATTTTGTGAGACATACTTATCCATAACAAGGCCTTATCCATCACAAAGGCCCATTATTTTCCATAAGAAAAGATAGGGTGATAACACAATGTTGAAATGTTGTACTAGCTGGGGTAAGAAATAGCCATCATTCTGGGTACCCATTCCCAGTTTTCCTGTTTCATTTAGGGCAGTGTGTGGGCATGTAGTATATAATAAACAGGAAGAAAGGTTTCAAGGATAATAGGTTGGGAACACAGTAGCTAGAGAAGTGTAAGGAACAAAAAGAAAGACACCATACTACTGAAAGATGGGTAAAAGCCCTTGTGTAGGCCATAGCTCCAAGACATAGGTTCTACTCAAAGGCTCAGATTTACTCAATTTAATGTTCAACTCCCACCCACATTCACATCTACTATGCTCCAGTTTATAATTGTGGACACAAACACTGTATGTCACAGACTGTACACCAAAATCAAAAGAGAAGACAAAAATCTAGATAAATTTAAAATCTCTGCATTTGTAGCTATAGTAAGTACAGTTCAAGTTCAAAACACTTGTTTATTTAAGGTTCTATTACACAATACAATAGATTTAACAAAAACTGATCAGCTATGCCAAAGGGCAAGAAGAAATACAATGATACAGCACCATAACGAATTTATATCTGATACAAATATTGGGACTATCAGGCAGATAATTTAAAATAATTATAATGAATAAATGAAAGGCTCTAATGGAAAAAGTTGACAAGATTCGGAATTGATGAATAGTAAGTCAGAGAGAAAGGAAAAAAGCAAACATACCTCTATATAAGCATCACACAGCTAAGTGTATGTAGAGAATCAACTGATTTAAAGAAAGGTTAGCAAAACTTCTCAATCTAGCAATACAAACAAAAACAAATATAGAACAGAACAGCTACTTAATGTTACAAAATATAAGGTATACATATTTGAAACATTGTAGGAAAGGAGTATTTTATCTTAGAAATTTTTGAAATTTTTGAATGGAAGACACCAAAATCCAAGAAGCAGGATATCCATTAAGTATTTTTTAAGTGTGTGTCTGTACATGGACAAAGTACATTTCAAAATACTGAATATTTCTAGAAATGAAGAAAAAGTCAATTCTGCAAGAATATACAATTCTAAATATGGATGTGATGAAGAATACATAATTAGATTTGCCAAGCTCCTCTAGAGGCAGACATTAAGAACACCAAAGTTATAGGCTCATGACATTCCCCATCTCAACAAAACTTGGGAGCACTGAAATGTGCCTGTTATCCTAGCTACCCAGGAGGCTGAGATTAGGAAAATCATGGTACAGTTGTTCTTGGGGAAAAATGAGACCATATTTCCAAAAATTGGGCTGGGAAGGAGGCTTAGTGGTGGAGTGCTTGCCTAGCATGCATGAAGCTATGGGTCCGATTCCTCAGTACCATATAAACAGAAATAGCCAAAAATAGTGCTGTGACTCAAGTGGTTAGAGTGCTAGCTTTGAGCAAAAGAAGCTCAGAGACAGCGTCCAGGCCCTGAGCTCAAGACCTAGGTCTGGCAAAAAGAAAAATGAAAAGCCAGAGACAAAAGAGCTGGAAATATGGTTTAGGCAGTAGTAGAGTTTCTGCCTAGAAAGGGTAAAGCTTTCAATTCAAACCCTAGAGCTGTCAAAAGAAAGAAAGAAAGAGAGAAAGAAAGAAAGAAAGAAAGAAAGAAAGAAAGAAAGAAAGAAAGAAAGAAAGAAAGAAAGAAAGAACAGTAAAGTATCAAATGAAAGGAAGAATGATTGATCTGAAGGGGAAAATGAACAAGTCTGTTGTTCTAGTGGAAAATGATGCTCCATTGATACTTCTGAAAAATGTCCCAATCTTCCTCCAAGCATGAGTCCTGGCTCCTCTAAAATCTAAGATAAAGACTATCATCTACATCAGGTATCTCATAAAGTATAACTTTGTTAATTAATATGCTATACAGTGAGTAATTAATCCTGGTATATTATTTTTAAGCTATTGCTGAATTTGGTAAACAAACTAATTGAGAATTTTTACATTTGTCTTCAGCAAGTAAAATAATCCGCAGCTTTCCATGTCATTTCTTTTTTTTTTTTCTCAAATTTTTATTATCAAACTGATGTACAGAGTGGTTACAGTATCATATGTTGGGCATTGGATACATTTCTTGTACTCTTTGTTGCCTTGTCCCACATGCCCCCCACCCTCCCCCCTTTCCTTCCCCCCCCCCCCCCCGGTGTTCAGTTCACTTACACCAAACAGTTTTACAAGTATTGCTTTTGTAGTTATTTCTCTTTTTTTTACCCTGTGTCTCTCAAATTTGGTATTCCCTTTGAATTTCCTACTTCCAATACCAGTAAACATGGTTTCCAATATACTCAGATAAGATTACAGAGATAGTGTGGGTACAACCATAGGAAGGTGATACAAGAACATCATCAATAATAGAAACTACACATACACATAGGACATTGAAAGTAGTTACAACTGTGATATATCAATTGTTTCCATAACATGGAGTTCATTTCACTTAGCATCATCTTATGTGCTCCTAAGGGTATAGCTATTGGGCCTTGTGATGCTCTGCTATGGCTTGCCTAAACCTGTACTAATTATTCCCAATAAGGGAGGCCATAGAGTCCATGTTTCTTTGGGTCTGGCTCACTTCACTTAGTATAACTTTTTCCAAGACCTTCCATTTCCTTACAAATGGAACAATGTCATTCTTTCTGATAGAGGCATAAAATTCCATTGTGTATATGTACCACATTTTCCTGATCCATTCATCTATGGAGGGGCATCTGGGAACCAATAGCCCCCTCATCAAAGACTTACAAAGAAACTTCTCTGATGAGGAAATGAGAATGGCCAATAGACATATGAAAAAATGCTCTACATCACTGGCCATAAAGGAAATGCAAATCAAAACAACATTGAGATTCCATCTCACCCCAGCAAGAATGTCATATATCAAGAAAACTAATAATAACAATTGTTGGAGGGGATGTGGCCAAAAGGGAACCCTACTTCATTGTTGGTGGGAATGTAAACTGGTTCAGCCACTCTGGCAAGCAGTATGGAGATTCCTCAGAAGGCTCAATATAGAACTCCCCTATGACCCAGCAGCCCCACTGTTGGGTATCTATCGAAAAGCCCACAAACAAAATCACAGTAATGCCACCAGCACAACAATGTTCATCGCAGCACAATTTGTCATAGCGAGAATCCATGTCATTTCTTTATGCAGTTTTAGTACTGAGGTTAACCGGTTTCATAAAATGAGATGGAAGTGTTTTTTTCACTTCTTGTTTTCTTAGAATAGTTTAGGGAGCATTGTTGTCATTTTTCTTTTAAAGATATAGTACATTCCTTTATTTATGAATTTTTCTTTTGGAAAGATATTTTGTTACTGCAAGGATCTCAGTGTTGGTCTGTTCAGACTGTTGATATTCTCTTGGTCAGCATGGAATATTGAAGTCATCCATTATTATCGTATCCATACCTGTCTGTCTTTCCATCAGTAGTATTTGTTTTATACAACTAGGCATACCAACATATGGTACACGCATAAGTACAATCAGTATGTCTTCTCAGTAGATTCACCCCTCATTAATATGTAGTGATATAATTTATCTTTTATGATAAGTTTTTGCATGAAGTCTTTTCCCAGAAGAATATAACTATGTACGCTTGGATACAAATTTCTTGGAATATCATTTTCTATCCCTTCACTTTGTGCATGTTTGCCAGTAAGAAGAATTTCTGGCATACAGCAGTCAATTGGATCTTGTGTTTTAGTATATTCAGTCTTTTAATTTTTAATTAAATTAATTAAAATAAAATTAATTAAAGCAAAAATTCAATTTTAATTAAAGAGTGAATATGGTTTATATTCAGAGTTTCATTAAAAGGTATATGCTAATTGTTCCCTTATTCATATTAGAAGCTTACTGGTTTATTGAGTTACCAATGGTTGACTCCAAATTCTCATCTATTTATTCTTGTAGTCATATATACATATATATATATACATATGTATTCTTTCTAATGTTCTCCTGATTTTATTTATTATCTTTCCTGAATGTAACAGTCTTTTAAGTATTTTCTGCAATATTGGCTTACTGATCATAGATTGCTTTTACTTCCCTTCTGATTTTAAGGTTTACATTTTTTTGGATATAGTAGTCTCTGGAAGCAGTTATTTTTCTTTCACTACTTGAAATACATCAGTCCATGCTCTTCTGGCCTTTAGGATTTCTTCTGAGACATTTGATATTATTTTAATAGGCTTGCCACTGTAAGTAGCTTGGTGCTTTTCTAATGCAGCTTTTAGCACTCTTTCTCTGTTCTATACTCTTGGCACTTCAACTATAATATCAGAAGGAGAGATTGTTCTCTAGCCATTTTGGATTCTAAATTCTTCATGTACTTGGGTATATTTCCCTACATTTGAAGAGTTTTATGAAACAATTTCACTGACTCAGTTTTTATTAAATTAGTCTATACTTTGCCCCCTTGTTCTATACCAAATATGAGTTTCTTTATAACATTGTCATCCATGTATTTAATCTACTTTGTTCATAGTACCTTCATTAACCCTCCAATAATCCTCTCCCAAAATAATCACTGTTACATTTTCATGTACTTAAAAAAATCTATAATTGGTCTTATATATAAAGCAAAAGATGTGAAACTTATCTTTTCTCGGTATGGCTTATTTTGCTTAACAATTATGTCATTTGTAGGAAAGGAATAGAACCCTAGAGTCATGTCACAGAAGTTTTGGTACTGTAGTCATTCCTGTTTTTTCCTTATTGCTCTCTGACTGCTGTGACTGCATTCTCCTCATCATTGTTTCACAGTGCAGTTGAAGGAAGAGAGCATTTGCATGCAAAGAAGAAAAGAAAGAGGAAGAGAACTTTTCTAGAAGGAAATTATGAATTTTCACATAGAAAAATAAAATCATCAGCCCCAAATCATAACATTTAAGCTCATTCCAAAGATTTTAATTTGTCATTTGACATTTGAGATACATCTTTGTGGTTTATGCATACAAAATATATGCCAAGAAAAATATGAATAAATTTAGTTGCTTTCTTTTTTTTATTGCTTCTTTTTTTTTGTTAAATTTTTATTGTCAAACTGAGGTACAGAAAGGTTACACTTTCATATGTTAGGCATTGGATACATTTATTGTACTATTTGTTACCTCCTCCCTCATTCCCCCCCTCCCCCTTTTCCTTCCCCCCCCCATGAGTCGTTCAATTCCTTTATACCAAACAGTTTTGCAAGTAATGTTTTTGTAGTCATTTGTCTTTATTTACCCTGTGTCTCTCAATTTTGGTATTCCCTTTCTATTTCCTAGTTCTAATACCAGTATACACGGTTTCCAATGTACTCAGATAAGATACACAGATAGTGCAGGTACAACCACAGGAAGGGGATACAAGAGGATCATCAATAATAGAAGCTACGGTTTCACATCGCATGTTGTTAGTAATTACAACAGTGATATGATAGTCGTTCCCTAACATGGATTTCATTTCACTTAGCATCATCTTATGTGTTCATAAGGGCTATTGGGCTGTTGTGATCCTCTGCTGTGACTAGCCTAAACCTGTGCTAATTATTCCCTATGAGGGAGACCATAGAGTCCATGTTTCTTTGGGTCTGGCTCACTTCATCTAGTATAATTTTTTTCCAATTCCTTCCATTTCCTTATGAATGGGGCAATGTCATTCATTCTGATAGAGGCATAAAATTTCATTGTGTATATGTACCACATTTTCCTGATCCATTTGTCTACTGAGGGGCATCTGGGTTGGTTCCAAATTCTAGCTATGACAAATTGCACTGCGATGAACATTGTTGTGCTGGTGGCTTTAGTGTGTTCTTGTTTGTGGTCTTTTAGGTAGATGCTCAAAAGTGGGACTGCTGAGTCATAGGGTAGCACTATGCTTAGCCTTCTGAGGAATCTCCATACCGCTTTCCACAGTGGTTGAACCAGTTTACATTCCCACCAACAATGAAGTAGGGTTCCCTTTTGGCCACATCCCCTCCAGCATTTATTATTGTTAGTTTTCTTGATAAAAGACATTCTTACTGGGGTGAGGTGGAATCTTAATGTTGTTTTGATTTGCATTTTTTGCTCCCCTATTTGATATACATCTTTGTGGTTTATAGATACAAAATATATGCCAGGCAAAATATGAATAAATCTAGTTGCTTTCATTTTTGTAACACTTTACTAGTAACTTGTTTCTCATCTTCTTATGGAAAATAAGTTATTTTTTAAACATTCAATTAGATGTGAAAAGTTCTTTAATGGAGTATTTTACACTTACCATAAAATTTGAAATTCTGCTGAGGTATTTTAAAAATATGTTAAACTAAGCAAGCTGAGAGTGGTCACAGATAACATTTATTGATCATGCTCTGTTTACTGGGTCCTATGCTAAGAAAATAGCAAACAACAATAAATACATAATCATTACATTTTTTGTTATATTTCGGAATTTTCCCCACTGTAACCCTGTAACAATGTTCCTTTGTAGGTGACATTATACTAATTACACATACTTGGCCTACATTTCTATAATCAGAAGCAATGCCTTAAGGGCCAATCTGATAGAGCTACCACAGAATCTCTTCTGTATCATTTTCCCATGAGTCATGGCAATATTCTATATATTCCATGAATTATAGAGTAAAATCTAAAGTTCAAGTGACAGTTTCTCCCAATTCCATTAACTTCTTCCAAGGGAAACTAAATCTGCATCATCTTTCTCAGAATCAGAAAAAGATAATGAATTGAGAGCTAATAATTTAATCTGAGTAATATTCCTTAAACATTGCTGGGCCACTTAATCTTCATCTACCTTAAGTTAAAGGGAAAATGGAACAGGTTGATCAAGAAAATAATAGTGACACATGTGATATGCAGTATCTCTCTCAATAGAGATTGTGTGTGTGTGTGTGTGCGTGTATGCACGCGCGCATGGCTTTAACTCTATTCCTGAGCTCTTCATTTCAAGGCCAGCACTTTACCACTTGAGCCACACTGTCGCTTCCAGTTTTCTGGTGGTTAATTGGAGATAACAGCTTCAAGAACTTGCCTGCCCACACTGACTTTGAACCATGATCCTCAGCTCTCAGCCTCCTCAGTAGCTAGGATTTCAAGCATATACCCCCCATCCCTGGCTTGTTTTGTTTTTAATTGCAGGTAAAAATCTCACTGAATTTCCTGCCTCGGCTGTGATTCTCAGATTTCAGCCTCCTATGTAGGTAGGATTACGGGCATGAGCCACTGGTGACTTGCCAGAAATAATCTTATAATTTAAGAAAATCCAGCCAAGTATCAGTGGTTTATGCACATAACTCAAGTTACTTAGTAGGCTGAGATCTGAGGATTGAGGTTCAAAGCCAACCCAGGGAAGAGTGCATGAGACTCTTAACTCCAATTAACTACCAGTAGCTGGAAATGGTGCTGTGGCTCAAGGTAGTAGAGTGCTAGGCCTTGAGCAAAAAATCTCAGGAAAAGCACCTAGGTCCTGCATTCAAGCCCAAGGAACAGTACACACACACACACACACACACACACACACACACACACACACACACACACACGACCACTGAGATAGGCATCAGTACCTTAGCAACAGAAAGCAAAATTCTGAGCCATTAATGTATTTAACCAAAGTGTTACAGCTTACAACAAAGGGAGATAGAAGTCTCAGCTGTGCATTTTGCATTGAAACTAGACAGGAATGGATCACCAAGGTAAAGTTGGAGAACAAAAGAGTGATTTCTTTTTTAGGTAAGGGAGCAAGGTGAGAGGGCAGGTGTAAGATCATTTAATTATTCTTTCTGAACTGAATTCAACTCACTGATCTTATATCTTTGCTCTTGCTGCCCCAGCATGTACATACAACTAATTCATTTTCTTTCATTTAAGATTTTTAAAATACCTCTGAGACAGAGAGGGATATACAAATCAAATTAGAATCACAATAGGTTGGGAGCTGATCCAAGAACTTAATATAAGACCTAAATAATAGAAAGCAAAAATAGCAGAAAACTAAGGTAGTTTGCATTCCTGTGTCTGATGAATAAAACTAAAATAATGACATCATCTCTTGCTCTTTAAAGAATTGGTTGCTAACATTTTGGCTTGAAGAAATAGAAAGTGGTCTTTCAAAATAGGATGCCACTGTCATTTTCTATCCATGAGTCCTCTCTTAGGATAGCAACCATTTTCCTTGCCTCTACCTGCACTAGGAAGGACACTGATTCTAAAGATAGAATAAGTATAAATATTTGTGTGTATGCATACACAGAGACACACATACACAAAAGTTTTTTGTGTATTTTGTTTATATGGAGATATATGTGTGTAGGGATTGATTCTACTTCTACATACTTTCCTCAGGGACTTTGTGTACTATTCATTTTTTCAACTAAATGGTTTGTCTCAGCATAATTCTTTTCAGGATCAAGCTCAGCCTCATTATATAAAAACTAGTAGGATAATTGAGCCATTGTGCAATGTGTAGACTACTTTTGCCATAAAATTAAAAAGGAATGTGTACCTATATGTATACTTATATGTCCAGAGACAATATTAACTTTAAAAAAATTGCAATACTTAAAAGAAAATTTTAATAGGCAGAATTTAATGTAAAACCCTTAATGGACCTGTCTTATGTAACTGTAATCCCTCTGAACATCACCTTTATATTTATAATAAAAATAATTTTGGTAAAAGAAAAAGAAAATAAATGCCACTACAAAAAAACCTTAATGATAATTTGATTACAAGTTTGTGTGTATGTGTGTGTGTGTGCGCGTGCGCGTGTGCATTAAAACTCAGATTGAATCTATGGGGCTGGCAGGGAGGAGAAGAAATTTATCAATCATATGTATAAACTATTTAATAGCAAACAATGCAACAAAATGTTCTTTTAAACAGAATTGGCAAGTTGTTGAGCCAAACTGATAGATTACTTGTGGCTATGTGTCCCTATAATTACATAGATAATTCCATACTTACTGAAAGACCCTTTTTCAACTTTTCACTGATGTATTTTTGAATGCCAAGGGAAGCTCATTCAAGTTATTCAGATATAACTGATTCTTTAACAATCAGACAAAATGAAAATATAAATGTTTGATACATTCTTCTTTTCTAGGAATGATATTATTTGTGATGGGCATGTCAATGGAGGAAGCAACTTTTTATACAAAAGATGAAAACAGTGAGAACTCAGCTATATAAAAGCTACAACTATCCTAAATTTTGAAGTCACGAAACTCGTGGTTCAGATAAAAGTTTTAACAGTGTGATCGACCTCTGTTGATTTCCAAGTGTTAAAAGCAGTAGGAAGGTATATCATCCAGATACTAATTCAACCTGCTATATTTAAGTAATCTTTACCCAGATGTCTGACTTAAAAGATTTAATTTTATAGATTTGTATGTTCTTGTCTTCCACAAGGGAATGGACATAAAAAGCCAAGAAATATCAAGTGAAAAACACTCCATAAACCAATACTCTTAATAGACTAATCTGATTGTCAATCAGTTTCTCCACCTATATGAAGAAACATTTGACATTTTGTCTATATTCATTTATCAAAAGTCTAAAAAAAGATTTAATTTAATAACATTAGTGTTTAACTTGTCCAACATTTGGATCTTATTCCAGGGGGAACAATGCTTGTAGCAATAGTAAAATTAGGAAAGTTGTTTTATGTCGCTTTAGTTAACATATGCAAGCTTACTTAACATGTGGATGGCAAATAAGTGTAATTACATTAAAACAAGGAGCTGTAGCACAGAAGCAATAAAAAATAGACTAGGTTGTATTATTAATTCTTGTGTTAAGGGTTTTGAGCCATGTTGATTGGCCTGAATTTTTTGATTTTGTTATGGTACAAAGGGATTGTTTGAAGTAATTTGTCCCCGAGAGAGGCTCACAATCCCAAGCGGGTTTCAATTCAGCAAAGCAAATCTAATTTTGTTTGCTTTATGCAAACCAGAAGGGGCTGTGGTTCATTCTGTTTTCACTGGAGGGGAAAGGCACACTAATGGGACCTGCTGAAATGCATGCATTGCAAACATCATACCCCTGCATATATTAAATTTAGCTATGTGATGCACTGTGTTCATCATCTCATTGTGTACACAGATATGCTTTAGAACAAAGCCTTTTAATAGCAAAGGAACCTTACTACATTATGTCAATACTCTATTGTATTTATCTTTAATGCCAACGTCGGAATACCTGCCCTTAGCTAGAGTATGTTCATATTTGTGATCATTTTGCATTTCAGCTGCTCCCTACATGAAAGCAGGCTATAGGCTGAGGCTATTATGCCAGACTTTAAAGCTAACATCCGAAGATTAATTATATGTAGATCGATAAAGCTTTCCAATTTTCCCTGTCTTCATCCCCACGAATATACCCGTGTATACCTGAGGAAAATTGGAGAGATGCTCAGAATCTTGTTGACAGTATATGACGCATCACAATCTGAATATGCAGGTTGGAAGATAAATGGAGGATAATAACATCTGCACAACAGGTAATGCTAAAGATGGTCTCAACCCTGTGACAAATCACCATCCTTCTGCCAGCCCCATTCTTTCCAACCCACTGTGGTCTTTGACTTGCTAGAAACAGCCATGCTGCCAGTTATACTTGATCAAATTCATCAAAATTAAAGAATGCATGATACGGGAAAGAATATCTGTAGATTGTAGATGATAATGCTGTCACTGGCTAGGTGAATTTATTTACATTAAAAGTAGAATTATTTGTCAATTAAAATCACATGAGGATTGCATCTCCTGTCATGCCAGCAACGTTTTCAGTGTGTTTGTGTTTTGAAAACAGTTCCAATACTGAAAATAGACAGACACATCTCCAAACCCTTCAATTTGTCATTAGACATTTGGCGGCATGCCTACTTTGCTGTTAATTTTCCAAAACTACATCAATTTACTGAATGACTTTGGTGAATCAGTTCACATAAAATTCAAGATGATACTTGTCATGTATCAAAGAGTGGCTATTAAAAGCACAGGTTACTAGTAAAAACATACTGTGTGAATCAGTTTTCATTTTGTGTTTTTGAAGTTCAAAGATGGGTTAGCATTAATGATTTTTTTTCTTCACTAATGGAAGTTGCTTAATGAAACATTACAAGGATAATCTTCCTATTGGCTTTTTTTTTCCTGCTTCTGCTTATCTCCTTCTTCAATTTACTAGAGTATACATTCTTAATTTGACTTGATTTGCAGCACAGGCGACACCTCAGGCAGTTGAAATTCAATGGTGTGGCCAAAAATAATCGTTTAATATTGTGACATAAGGAGTTTGGTTCTCACAGTATACTGTACCTAATAGTTGTGTAATGTAAACATTAAAGAGTTTACTTTGTGCGGAGAAAGTGAAAAAAAATCACATAACATTCATGCCTAATAATTTATTTGAACAAAAGAGAAAACTTGTTTGAAGGATATTATGATTATCATTGGCCTTTGATCACACAAAAATAAGAAACAACATAGTCACTATTAGAAATACTTATTTCTTGTGTAATTGCATAGAGCCCTTCAGAAGTTATTATGTCCACAGTATTTTAGATGTAGCTTACACATGTGAGAGAAAGCATTTGTCATTTGTCTCTCTGAGCTGGGCTCAAGGCATTTAAACACAAACAGACTAAACGAGGGAACTCTTAGGGAAGGAACCCAAACATGTCTGATGTGTTATTGTTATTGTTGGTGTTGTTTGTTTTTGTCATTTTTAGGGGGCAAAGGAGGGGCACAGGAATGGAAGGACAAAGGGTGAACAAATGCAGTTATGGTATGCAACATACACTACGTACAAATGAACTGTTCAATTAGTGGGCAAGGGGAAGCAATAGAAGGGTTGACATTGTCCAAAAGGTATTGTCCTCATTATCTGACTTCTGGAATTGTAACCCCCTTATCCAGCTCCTTAATAATTATAAAAATAAATCAATACTTATTTATTTTTATATGATCCTGCTTGGTTTACAAAATAAGTTTGCCTGAAAGATAAATAATGCTGCCTCTTTCCTACTATAAACATTATCTGATAAATCCTGATCAGATATCCCAACTCAAAAAACAATTTCATTTAAATATGTATGTATATCTACAGCCACATTGCTCTGAATGTATTGTATTTTGTCTAAATGCATATGTACATACATATTTCTAATAAACGTATATAGCATGAAAGAATGCATACTACATGTCTATATTTATATATATACAAAAATACTAACACATATTATTTTGTGTATTTATATACACTGAAATACTTATATTATTATAACTTACTATGTGGGTGTAAACCATGGGTATCTTACAAATTGTTATTTTAATTAATTATAAATTATTATAATTTAATTGGCTGGATGCAGCCATTGGAGTTCAATGAATAAGAAAAGAACACTTCCTTTCCTGAGTTGACAACTGTAATAAACACCATAAATATGTTGTCACTTTCAGCATTCAGCCTAGAAAAGTAAATGTGACATAATATCCCTGGAAGGAAATAATAGCCTCTTACAAGTTCTGCCCCTATGTTTTTCCGCTTGCTCCCTTTTCCTAGATCACTTTTTCAACTTGAAAGGATCAAGATGTTGAAGTGTGAAGAGTAGGAAAAAATGGGGTCTTGAAGCCCCTATGTTACACTCAATGCTGTTACTGTCAATGTCATATCGTATTTAGTAAGGTTGACAAAGTATGACATTCAGTGGGAATGAATATTTCTGAATCAACTAATATTTCCTAGTATGTAACATTCAAGATGATGCTCTGGTGTTCAGAAAACAATTGGCGTTCTTAGATTGGGAGAATTCATTCCTTAATATGTTTCCATGAAATACAGAGCAACGTAAAAATGCTGCCTATCACCAGAGGATTTGTACAGATACATCTTCTTATTTTTTGAGGACTAAATGCTGTCCTCTACAAATCCTATTCATCTCAGCAGTCTGTTTGCCTAAGAAATTATGTCTGTTCTCAGAAAATTTATACCCAACTAGAATTCTAGCAAATGTGGATCAGTCAGCTCACTGTGGAGAAAGGGGCTGAACAAGCAATACCCTGGATTTTTTTTAATGGACCAATTCCAAGCTACCAATGTGATGTGAGTGAATGCAGGAGGGGAACAGACAAAAAGCCTCATTTGATTCTATCATCTATCTAACATATAGACCTAATGGATGTAAATAACCTCAACATCAGTGATCACAGTAAAGTATTACAGAGCAGAACTAACATTCCTATGAATATCACCTATGAGTTCAAAGTCTATGCATTTGTTTGCTTTTCTCATACCAACATATTACAAACAGCAAAATGCTGAAATGGAACAGTGGGTTCCTATGAGTTAGTACGAGACTGTTCTAGCACATTCTTTCCTCCATCTATCTCAGCAGACACATCACACATTTAGATCTAGAACTGTGCCTCATCAAATGTTACAATATTTGTCCTGGCAATTTGCAAAATAGCTTTTTGTCAAGAAATTGCTCCCAATATGGGTTGTCTCCACTTGTATTTTCAGTGGTACTTTCTTTTATCTTGCCATCAAGGCTGCCATACAATGGCATGAGCACTATGAAATTTTATTGACATAAGTCTGGGAAGAGTCTCTGATCTCTGTTTGAAACAATGGTATTGTGTTTAATTCGGTAAGTGTGTGGGCTTTTTACACAAATAGAGTAGAACAGTGTATTTCAGTATAGGGGAAGAGTGCTGCATGTTACAGAAAAGTTATTTTATCATTCATGGTAACACTTGGCATTTTGAAGTAAAATGTGTGCATTCTCTTTTGGAAGGCTCTATCCTAACTCTGTACAGAGATAGAGCTAAAGATGAAGCAAAGTTCTTTTGAAGCTGATTTGGGAACAGAGTTTTAGATGCCCTCAAATGAAAGGTGCTTCTTTAAAATATTCATTCACCCATTCCATCACTCATTTTCACAGCTAATTGGACATTTTACAGCATGAATTCCCACCACTTCAAAAGATTCAATGCCAACATCAATTAACACCTTCTGGGGGAAGAATATATGGAAGAGCTAAAAACAAATTTTAGCAGTGTAAGCACAAGTGAACTTTGCTATCCCCAGGCAATATTTTTATTCAACATTGCTATAAAATGTTCATTTTTACACTATAATTGCAACTCTTTCTCTTGTTTATTTCCTTGGTCTCAACCCAGCCTCATTCATTCAAATTCAGTTCAACTTTGACTCATTTATAATCAATTTCAAGTTAAATTCTACAGATTGCCTCATAAATGACTTTTCTTAGGAAATGAACATATCCTCTAAAATTCATACACTCCAGACTTTTCTAAGATCACTAAATGTGAAAAAAATAACCCATTCCTGTGAACAGAACAGAACTCTATGCCATTTGCTTTTCTATTCACTCAATATTTACCAGCTTGTCACTGTTTGAGGATACTAGGATGGGTGGCTACAGATTATAAAAATAACCTATTCAAAACTTTGCATACATCATAATGTTAGTAAAGTCAAATGCAACTTAACCCTCACCTTTCTACCTGTGATTCATTATACCCGTGGTGCCAGTGAGCACGGATAGAGTATCTTATTTTTGTTTCTTTTGCCTTTGATATTCTTCTTTTCTCACATTTGTCCCCAGCCCTTCTGAAATGTAAATACTTGTGAGGTAGAAGTTGTAAGCACTTTCATGTTTTTATCACCAGGCTTCTGGATTCTAGATCTTCAGGAAGCATTTATCAGATTGAACTCAACTTTTTCCTTACTCTGTGTGTTCACCCTCCACACACCTCCATTATGGCAAATATAGTATGTTCAGGTCAAGCACAGTATCTGATGATATGCAATTCAAGTCAAGCAGCAAATCTGCCTTGAAAAATAAAGAATCATTTATCCAGAACCAAAGACCAAAAGAGTCACTCGTATGGGGGAACTGTGGAAGGAAGCAGGGAGGAGGGCAGACATTTAAATTGGATCTTAAAAGATGGCTAGAACTTAAATATGCAAATATGCATGGGACATTTAGCATAATTTAACAGAAGTTGTTATCGAATAGATTTGGGTACTCTTCCAAACTATAATCTTAAATTATATGAGCTATATAGAATTACACTAAACATAACCCACACCATGTCTACTAATTCTCTTCCTGGCATGCAGACTTTGAATGCACTTGATAAGAGGTTTCTAGCAAGAGGGACTTTAAACCCAAGTGCTTCAGATAGAAAAGAACAAGAGAAAACACTTAGGAATATATGACCAAAGGAAAGGAGGCTATGATGTCACTTTCTAGGTCAGAGAAGCAGATTAAGTGGGGACTTGTCATAATCAATAATGAAGAGCCAACTACTGAGCAACTATTCTGTTCTACATATGGTAATAATAATTATCTGTGCCTTACCACTATATATGAGAAACTTCAGCCATGCCAAAAGGAAATGGCTCCCAGAAACCATGCCAGAGAGAAGAGGGTTTCAATGGTCTGTTTAGTCTCTGAGGTGACCTGGGCTGAGATTGGAAAGAGCCTGCATGGTTGATTTGGTTGTAGATTGGGGAATCAGGAAGCGATATAGAGCAATGTGGGAGAAGGTATTAAACACACTTGATAACAAGATTTCTGAACCATTAGAATGAAAAGTAAGGAAAGAGGATAGCAATAAAAGGAATATCATTATACATGATATATAATGCATTTCTTCTAGCTATAAATATTATTGAGTCATGTACAGTAATGATCACAATAAATTTGACCACTTTTAAGTTAAATATTTCTTTTATGAAATTATTAGTATTTTCATTTGTCTAGAGCCTGCCAATCCTTCTACCCTATTAATTGATTCTTTAAGCCCAGGAACTTAATAATGAACCATAAGTTGAACCAATAATTATAATTTGCAAAAGGGAAGGGAGAGTAACAGGAAATCACTCTGTCTGGCTTTAAAAGCCTGTGGAGTCTTGTTTGGTTCTTTGGCCAGTAGAAAAGGCATGTATCAAACAAATAGGATGGTCATGATCACAGGTCACACAAAAAGTCTGCAAAGAATCAATAAGGGAATCTGAAGAAAAACAAAAAAGACAGAATGGAGAACGTGGGGACACAGTGGGTGAGGACATGAGGAACTGGGGAACAAGCGATGTTGCTGGAGGAACAACTGATTCAGACTTCAGGAACAGGTGAAGTAGCACAGGCAATGTACTTTAGAAACACTTCAGTGCTATGCTACAAAGAACAAAGTAGGAAACATGATGACACAATGTAATTTGAACAGAGAGATAAGCTGCATGTACAAAACAATGCTGGACCACAACCCTGGCAATGGTGATGGACCATTTCAAACTCCACAACTAAATACTTTTTGCCCAGGGATATGTCCTTTGTATGGCAACTGCTATCCAAAAGTCTCAAAATATAGTTTGAACACATTCTAGCCAACAGAAAGTCACCTTTGCTCAGCCTTCTGAGGAATCTCCATACAGCTTTCCAGAGTGGCTGAACCAGTTTACATTCCCACCAACGATGAAGTAGGATTCCCTTTTGGCCACATCCCCTCCAACATTTATTATTGTTAGTTTTCTTGATAAAGGACATTCTTACTGGGGTGAGGTGGAATCTCAATGTTGTTTTGATTTGCATTTCTTTTGCTCCCCTATGACCCAGCAGCCCCACTTTTAGGCATCTACCCAAAAGACCACAAACAAGAACACACTAAAGCCACCAGCACAAGAATGTTCATTGCAGCACAATTTGTCATAGCTAAAATATGAACCAACCCAGATGCCCCTCAGTAGACGAATGGATCAGGAAAATGTGGTACATATACACAATGGAATTTTATGCCTCTATCAGAATGAATGACATTGCCCCATTCATAAGGAAATGGAAGGACTTGGAAAAAATTATACAGTGATTATAAATTATAAAATAAGCCAGACCCAAAGAAACATGGACTCTATGGTCTCCCTCATAGGGAATAATTAGCACAGGTTTAGGCTAGTCACAGCAGAGGATCACAGGAACCTAATAGCTATGCCCTTATGAATGCATAAGATAATGCTAAGTGAAATGAACTCCATGTTATGAAAACAACTGTTATATCACTGTTGTAAATACTTTCAACATGCCATGTGAAACCGCAGCCTCTACTGTTGATGATCTTCTTGTATCCGCTTCCTGTGGTTGTACCCACACTATCACTGTATCTTATGTGAGTACATTGGAAACTGTATAAACTGGTATTAGAACTAGGAAAGTGAAAGGGAATATCAAAATCGAGAGACACAGGATAAAAAGACAAACGACTACAAAAGCAATACTTGCAAAACTGTTTGGAGTAAACCAACTGAACAATTCATAGGGGTAGAGGGAAAGGGGGAGGAGGGGGGGAATGAGGGAGGAGGTAACAAACAGTACAAGAAATATACCCAAGGCCTAACGTATGAAACTGTAACCTCTACATCACATTGACAATAAATAAGAAAAAAAAATAATCTTTTTAAATAAATTCTTTCATTACTTGAAAAAAAAAAAAGAAAGTCACCTTTGCGACCCCCTAGGAATAAGTGAATGAGACAATTACAGTCTGTGGTGGATGTTCTTACCTGAATCATACATGTTTCCTCAGGTACCACATGGTAGAGGGCCAGCTTTCCCCTCTGTAGGTTTCAGAGCTCCATTTGCCAAATGGGACATCACCCTTTTGAGAAACAAGTCCTTCCACATTCCAAAGATCAGTGGGGGTGGTGCTAGGAATTGTTACTCAAATCTTGTGACCCCCCACGGGGCAAACCAGTAATTGTTCTCTATATCTTTGATGGTAATATGTAGAAATTGTACAAATAAAGAAAAGATATGAGTAAATTATGAGAAAAGGGAAGGAACTGAAAGAATGGCATCCAGAGATGTTACATCATTTTCATCTTTATGACACTAGACTCTGAGAAATAGTTTTAAAATACATTTATGTGACATTAAATATATGGAAGATTCTCACTTTCTGTCCTACAGGACAGGGTCATTACAAGGAACTGATTAAAATGTTAACCCTTGTGATTGATTCAAGAGTTGATGACACTGTGTCTACACAAATGAGTCTGAAAGCACTTGGGTAGCCCAATCCATATATTGGATACTACAATGTTAGAACCTATTTTGTAAGTGCAGAGAGGGAATATTGGCTGTCCTGTTGGATATCATTATTAACATGATTAAAGAAATTATCTGGGGGGCTGGGGATATAGCCTAGTGGCAAGAGTGCCTGCCTCGGATACACGAGGCCCTAGGTTCGATTCCCCAGCACCACATATACAGAAAACGGCCAGAAGCGGCGCTGTGGCTCAAGTGGCAGAGTGCTAGCCTTGAGCGGGAAGAAGCCAGGGACACTGCTCAGGCCCTGAGTCCAAGGCCCAGGACTGGCCAAAAAAAAAAAAAAAAAGAAATTATCTGGGGCTGGGGATATGGCCTAGTGGCAAGAGAGCTTGCCTCGTATACATGAGGCCCTGGGTTCAATTCCCCAGCACCACATATACAGAAAACGGCCAGAAGTGGCTCTGTGGCTCAAGTGGCAGAGTGCTAGCCTTGAGCAAAAAGAAGCCAGGGACAGTGCTCAGGCCCTGAGTCCAAGCCCCAGAACTGGCCAAAAAAAAAAAAAATTATCTAAAAAACTATCTTCTTACCATCTTTTCTTAGCCCAATAAATTTCCTTCCTTCCCTCCCTTTCTTCTTTCCCCTTCTTCCTTACTTCCTCATCTCACCTTCCCTCCATCCTTTTCTTCTCCTTTTTTCCCTTTCTTTCTTCTCTTCCTCTCTCTCTCCCTTCCTCCCTCCCTCCCTCTCTCTTAAGAGTGAATTCACATGTAGATTACAACACATATTCCTCTGAGTGTTTTCAGCTGGATAATGGAGCCCTTTGTATTGAGAAAGAGGTTCAACTCTACCTACTGCTCTCTGCAGTAACCAGAACCCCACCCACATGCCACAGTGCCAGTGTGCCATCAAGGATCTCAGATGAAATTGCCAGTCAGTTTCCCCCTTAAATAAATCTTCCAAAACAATGAGTTGTGCGTGTAAATATTGCCCTTGCTGAGCATATTTATTGTGTGTTGATGTTGATTGTTTAAAAAGGGGTTATGGTTCAATAAATTGAACACCTGAGCTGAGCGCTTGTAGGATGAAATTGAGAGATAGGCAGATCAATTTAGACTCACTTCTAGTTTTCGATCTGTTTAATAGATTTTTAAAACAACACTTAGAGCCCCACAGAGGCGGCAACATTCCCGCGTACTTCTCGCGTCCTCCAGCAGACACCCCTCATTCCTGCACTTGCTGTACTTGAAGCGCTGGGCGATCCTGGGAGCAGAAATTCGCAGAGCATGCTCTTGGCCTCTTGCTCTCTGCTGAACTGGGTTCATTTATTCAGCTGGTATTGCGAGTTTGGGGGCATGACAGTACATCTGACCCCTTTTGGGTAAAATTTGATCTGGCATTTCATTTCAAGGGCTCCGCCACTGGTCTGTCAAATCTTCATTTTGCGGGTGCCCACTAGAAGTGCTGACGCTTGTCTCTAACTCCCTCGGCTTTCATCTTTCACTGGCAATAAACATGTCACCCTGCTGAGGTGAAACACAATCTGGAATTAAATTTACTGCATATAAAATATAGTGCCCTCTTTATTGGTTCAAATACTTGTCACTCATAATTTATTTGCCCGTGTATGGCCTTCATACAGGGAAAGGAGGGAGGGGTCTTTATCTGTTCTTTTATTTTTTTTCCTTTTGCTTTTTTTTTCACTCTTTCCCATCCTTGGTTCTAAAATCCACTTACTCACCTGGGCTAATCTGTTTTCTGTGAAGCACCTTTGCCAAATCATGGCATGCCTGTCGCTGAAAAAAAGGAAAAAGAAAACATTGGCTTCAGGATTTCTTGGATGAGCTGCTGCCTGTGTGTTAGCTCGTGGCAAGAGGGTAGCACCTGGTAATGCCCTCCACTGAGCAGACTCCAAATCTGAATGGCAGAGATGGGAGGGGGACATAACTCTCATCAGTTTCCACCTCCTACTTTCCATGCCTTCCCTTCTGGCACTCAACTTTTTCATGGTTTATTCCAAATACTGTCGATCAGCTTTAACTAATACAGTTCTTCTATGAAGCACCTCTCTAATCTCTTCAAACACAGATGTGGAAGCACAGCTTAGAGCATGGAGGCCAACAAAAGCCCTCTGCCTGTACCAGTGATTAGCTTTGATTGACACAGAGCCCTTCTGCTCTCCCAGGCATCCTCTCACACCCATAAATGACTGTTTGAAAATGAGACACACAGGGTACGGTGGGCATCAGCTTTAGTGAATTTGCAGCAAAGCCATATTAGCAGATAACTCATAAACTACACACTACAGGCCTGAGGAATCAGCCCCTCCCCCTCTGCCATTTCCTTTTATCTCTCACAGGTTTGTCTTCTTCGAGAAAGCATTGACATGAACATTAATTTCTCACTCAGAATTATTGACACACATGTTGATGTCTATTTCATCTTGACTTCTCTTTTCAGCATCATGTGGTACCAGACATCAAAATGCAGGAAAGTAGAAATGTTAGAACTTTTATTGGATTTCAGACTGCTTTTAAATATGAGTTCAAATTTGAATTTCGCCCTCTTATGGTAATAAAGATTGCCACAAATGGGTCAACGTCAGTGACGCACGTCACCATCACAGACTTTTTAAATTACCTTAGAAATTTTGGCATTAATTTCAATTAGGGATAGTATGGTTTTTAATATTGTTGCTTTTTAAAATTAACTTTACCATCTTGTCTCATTGTAAGCTGTAAAGCCTGGGAAACTCCTTCTTTGATTGATTGGGGCTGTCTCCCTAGGTGACAATAGGTAAACAATCTTTTTTGTTTCTGGTAAGAACAATATCTTTTTCAGGTAGAAGCACTCTGGGTAGTCTATGTAATCACCACATGCCTCAAGGTTGGCCCTCGTGGCTTCTATTAAATCTCCAGATATTTACCAGATTGTCTGATATCCCAATCTCCTTGCTTATAAAGTTTTCCAGAGTTTGAAGATGTTATTTTTGTCTTCTCACTTCTGCAAAACAGTCCCTTCATGTCTAGTGATAGATGTAAATTCTCCTTCATTCTCTTTCTTTCTTTCCCTCTCTCTATCTTTCCCCTCTCACCCTTGCCTTTCAAAGCAGCAGTGTAAGTGAAGAGAGAGACAGAATAGGAATCCTTGCTCCAACCAGCTATGAAATGCCTAATTTTATTTGCATCTGCACATATATGCAGCTAGATGTTTTATTCATTACTTACATGCTTACTTCCCAAAGAAAGTGATGAAAAAGAACAAAAAGACCACATTATCTACTAGCTTTCAATTTGAAATAGAAGACTTCAAAGTAGCCTGTTACAACATTTAACACTTTTCAAATGTTTACTAAAAAGTTCTAAATGAAGCATATATGTAGAAGAAAAAAATAAAAGAATATTGACGTATTAGCAAGTATCTCACCATTTGAACAACTTTGGGATTAGAGAGATAAGGGTGAGAAAGTGATTCATCTCATTTACAATTTTCATTTGAGGGCTGAGGAAACGAAGCACAGATGGTTTCAATGACTTGCCCAAGATTATTCGGCTACATAATTATGAATGCAAGAATATGATAAAATCAAGTTTAAAAACTATTTTCTTTAGTTGTTCAAATAGGTTTTAATTCAACATGTCAGCTTATGAGTACAATGTATCTTTTTTTCACAATTCATCTTGATCAATGTCAACCCTTTCATAATTTTCCTCTGTCTCTCCAAATCTTTTGCAGTTTTGCCCTCAGTATTGACTAGAGTTATTGAAGAATAATGAAGTCTCAGGAAATACCTGTTGAAAGAATGCATACATGCAAGTTACTTAGACCTTAGCAACTGCACATTACCAGAGATCAGCCCTATCAGGGAAATGTATCCAGTGTCACACACTTAGCCAAAGCAGCTTATTCTCAACCTACAAAAAAGAAAACAAAAAAAATTCCTATTTGTAAAATCTTCAGAATATATTCCTTTTATGCTTTTTAAGTGTCCATTAATTCTTGCCCCTGGGGTGAAAATTACACTATTTCTTTTATATTAAAGACTATTTAAGTGTGAGAGTCGATTATTATTTCAAGAAATTCAATGGACTTTCAATATCTATTCTGTGTTTGACAGAATGCTTCTACTTCTTACACTCTACTTAGACTACAATCTTGTTCTACTGTTACTTTCTTCACAGACAGAGAAAATGAGGTTCGGAGAGGAGAAAAAAATGACTTACTGAATTCACAATAAATCTAAAGCAGAACCCAATTTCAACCAGGTTTGCTGAATTAGAATAAGAGAATCTGTGAATGGCATGAGGTTGCGAAACAGAATGCCACAGGAGATTTTAAAGAAGCAGCCATAGGAAGGCTAATTACACAAAGCAGAGGTTTAATTTCTTTGTTTATTTTCTAGCTGTCCTATTGACATATCAACACTTTCTAATTTTTCTTTACAATATTTTACCCATTTATCTAAATTTTATACATTGTTTGGATTTTCAAATACTCTTTGATGTCCTTGAGGCAAAAAAGAAAACTAAAACTTGCTAATACTCTGTATGTGTATAAAATTTAGGTATTTTGGAATATCTGATTATCATCACTGTAAGCTTATATGTGACACATAAAATAATCACTTGTCTGTAACACTTGGCATAAGAATTTTAGGTTCAAGTGACCATAAAACTTTTACTTGTATTTTAGAATATTTTTATTATGACATTTGCATTTTTGCTTTTATTTACAGTTCTATTTGGCAATGTAAAATATAACATATAATCATCAATAAAATCAAAGATATAAAAATACACATCTTTGAGATTTTGTTATGTGATTGTACCTGAGTATATTATTCCCAGTTGGCTATAATGAGATCTATCCTACAGGAACAAGTCCCAACATTTATTTGAAGCATAAAATATATACTACTACAGTATAAAATCTATTCAGCTTGTTCTTTAAGTAGTTCTTGTAGGATGCAGTTCACAGTTCAATGGTTATCCTACAAAATTAAAAAGAATGAGGGACGGGATGGGTACAGGAGGTATAGGTGGGAATATTAGAAGGATAACATTGATCAAGATGTATGATATTCACAGACTGCTTTGTTAAATTAAAACTCCTTCGTTCAACTACTTAAAGATAATTAAAAAGGAAGTAAAACATAAGTATTACTTTTCTTACTACATACATCGATTACTTTGATATCCCTTAAACTTTAAAGTGTTGTAGGTTATAGCAGAAACTAAAGGTTTTCTAATAGCCAGCATGTTTGGATAATGGATGCATACGAATAGTGAACCCCAGCGAAGGCCCAAAGACAGAAAGGTAGTAGAGTGATGACTGGGCCCAGGGAAAAAAATAAAAGTTCAAATAATTTTAAAGAAGGATGAAGAGGAAAAAGAAAAGGCAGGGAAAATCACGACGAAATAGAATCAAAGATTTAAAAAGAAAATGAAAAACAATATTGTAGGCAAAGGGGGATATCAATAGATGAAATTCAAAATCCAGATCCAAAATAACAGCAATGGTGAAAGTCCTTTGATTTGATAATAGTTAAGATCATCCAACTATATAGAGCCTTTAAGTTCAAGTGGGGCTATAAAAGTCAGAAAGCAGAGATTTGAGGAATGAATAAAAAATGGAAGAAATGTAGAAATTAGACATGTGGTTGGCTAATATTAAACAAATAAAATAAAACTAAATATGTGGGGATGAGGGATAATTTCTGTTCAATTTTGTAATAATCTGAAGTTGTTCTGAAAATGAAGTCTATGCAAGATACCAGAGATGAGGTATAAAAAGCTATAATTTAAAATTTTTGGAATTAATACACCTGCCTACTGAAGTCACTTGAATTATTGTCACGTCATGGAAAATAAAGGAAGGTTATCAGTGAGATATGCAGTGAATATTTAGCAGTCACTCAGAGATATTAGATAGCACCAATAAAAAGGGTCAAATGCCTTGAAGCCATTTTAGAGGAACGCTTATATAACCCAGAAGCTGCTTCAAATTCATAGGAAGCAGACGCTACCTGTTCTCCTTGTGACAGACACTCCTGCACACTCACACTTCTGAAAACGCAGTCCCATAAATAAGATGCACTTCAAACCCAAATAAATAAATGAGAAGTAAATGTTACAATGTGGTTTGTTTTTCTGGAATAGGAACATTAGAGGAAAGGAGGAAAGAGTAAGGGAAAGGAGTAGGGAGAGGCTGAGGCATGTTGGCGGAAGGAGGGGTGGAGGGGCATATACCACAGAAATTAGTATGGGGATGAAAGGACCCCATCACTGAGACAGGCTTACATTTTACACAGCCAGAGGGTACTGAGATATGGAACATGTCTAAGAATTTGATCTCCACATTCCAAAATGTCAAGTAACTGAGAAAAGGAAAGAAGGACCAAGGTTCATTTTAAAGTTGATAATAAAACAGACCTGGGTAAAGAAGATACACAAAAAACCATTGAACATGTCAAATGAGAGGTGAGAATAAAATATTATTTGGGACTGAACAAGCTTTATCTCCTAAGAAACAGAGTAAGTGAATGAATGAAAGAAGGAAGATTTTTTATGAGATAAGCTAATTGTTTAAGTGAGTTCCATAGTGATATTTACATTGTTCAAATGAGTTCCACTGTGCTATTTACATACAGGCCTAAAATGTCTTTTTAACTTGCCTTCCTCCCTTTTAAACAGTTTTCAGTGGGTTTTATTATGCTATTTTCATACATGCGCACATAGGGGTCTGTGTGTGTGCGTATACTGATATATACAAATACACACACATTTATTGATCATATTTACACACCTCCATCATCTTTTTTCCTCCTACATCCACCTAAATATTCCCACTTTTTAAATAGCATCGTTTTTTCTGAAGATCTAAATATCACATATGAATGAAAACATGCAGTATTTTTTCTTTCTAAAGATAGCCTTTATGTTCATTATAAGGTTCTCCAGTACAAACTATTTACTATCAATAATCTAATTTCATATAATTTTTTTTCTGAGTGCTACATTTGCTACATTTATTGGTTTTGGGGTAACTAGGCAGATTCTATCCGTTGGCTGTTCTAAATACTGAAGTACTACAATAAACATAGATGTACGGGTATCTCTATTGTATGTTGACTTCCATTCTTTGTGATAGATGCTCATATTTGTCTTATAACGTCTAGCTTTACTATGAACAACTTTCAAATATATCAGATTGTCATCTCATAGTTTCATCCAATATCATCCTCCCCTATTTCATTATCTTCCTTCATACTTACGTACCAAATAGCCTTTCCTTACTACTCTTCTGTAACTCTATTTCAGATCTAAAATTGAACACAATGGGCAGAAAATGTTTTATTCCTAAAATTGGCCTCATACTACCAGTGAGGGGGGAAAAATCACATTTGGGGATTTAGCTCCAAAATGTTATCCATTTCAGTATATAACATCTTTGTAGCAGGTATTTTATTGTTTCAGAGAGGGACTTATTTTCTTTATATGTTCTGGATAGTCATGGGAAATTGTCAGATAACTTTTCCGTTAAATAGTCCAACCATTTATAATGAGTTCCATTCTAGTGTAAACCAAGGTTAAAGGCCAGAAAGGCTTTTCCCAACGCCTTTCTGTTATCTTCGAGTTCTGAGCCACCGCGTGTTCATTCCTTCCTATTATCTTATCCCCACCTCTGCATGTGCTAAAACTCTATCCATATTTCGAGGGAATCATTTTCTTTCTTCTCTTCCTTTCTATTATTTTCTCAACCAGCACTCTACCAGTGTAAATTCTGAGACTTAGGCTAACAAGCATTGGCTAAGCCTCAATCTAAAAGCTGCTATCAGCCCCAGAAAATAAGTCCTTCTCACTGACTTAAGGGTAAGACTGCTTAAGAAAATACATTAACAGAATTAACAGAGTGATTGAGAAAGGCTGGGATACTAGACTCATAGCAAAATTATGAGCTTTTAGTCATTTAAATTTACAAACATCCAAAGGAAATGCTGAGGTGACTGCAAGCATCGCACTGACTTAGCAGACTATATTCAGTAGATTGTACTGGTTAGACAGTTTATATTTAGGAACCTTTGTATTTTCCTCTGTACTGGAGCAAAGTGTATAGCCCATTTGTAGTTTCTTCAGATGGCAGACCATCATTGTCCTTTTGCAGCTTTTGCAGTATCTCTTGTCATGCTCTTCTAAGACTTCTAATAGGGACTTGGCAAGATGCCACAGGCAAGCACTTCCACTGTAGTTGATTCATAAATGCCTTTAGGGTTGCATTACAAATCCAGTAACCCCTGAGGTTTGATAGGAAGGTCGGCCAAGGTTCAATTGGGATTGCCTATTAGCCCCTTGAACTCTCCTGAGCCCTAAAGACTCAAGACTGGGTTTCATTTGGGCAACATAGGGAGAAGACATCTTATAATTGTCTCTGCTGAGCAAGTAGGTTATTTATATAACCAATCCTAGGAAGGATGCTCTGAGAGAGAACTAACACAATCACTTCTTTTTTTACTGATGCTGTAGTACAGAAAGCTACAGCAATGAAACCAATAAAGGACACAATATCTTTAGGATTTGACCTTCTTGCTTTCTTCTTCAATGTAGAAAGAATGCTCATATTCTAGGTAGAATGAGTACTTGGTTTCTGTTTTCCCATTGCTCCTCTGGGATGGGGTATGTGTACGTGTGTGTGTGTGTGTGTGTGTGTGTGTGTAAATTTTATGTGAAGGGACAGTGTTGTTTTGTTCATTTGCTATATCCTTAGAGATTAGATTAGGTGTAGATATATAGACAATAAAACTCTAATGAATGTTCTTATTTATCAACTCTCTAGATGCACAAGGATATAATCATAGCACTCTGTGCAGGCACTCAAATTCCCAGTCTATGGGAGACCTAACACATCATTGAGATGATATGAAACAATTTTAACCACTCTTCTCAGGAGCAAGATTCAATATGGAGAAAAGTAGTATGGCTATTCTAAAGAGAAAAGAATCAAAGAGCAGCTGAAAGCCTCAAGAATATGTATTTGGCAACATATAAGGAAATTTTGTGGAGTAGGAATAAAACATGAACCAATAACAGAATTACTCTGGTCAATTGCTATTGCCCCAGGCAGACCTCAATTTATCTGTCAATAGTAGGAAAAATGGGGAGCTAGGAACTACTTTGCATTTTATATCTATAGAAAAATGAGGAGAAATTATTAACACTAGTTTTCTCATATAAGAGTAGTTCAGGGCTGGGGATATAGCCTAGTGGCAAGAGTGCCTGCCTCGGATACACGAGGCCCTAGGTTCGATTCCCCAGCACCACATATACAGAAAACGGCCAGAAGCGGCGCTGTGGCTCAAGTGGCAGAGTGCTAGCCTTGAGCGGGAAGAAGCCAGGGACAGTGCTCAGGCCCTGAGTCCAAGGCCCAGGACTGGCCAAAAAAAAAAAAAAAAAAAAAAAGAGTAGTTCAGTTTCTAGACTGAGATCAATACATGTTTCTATACTTCTATTTATACGATTTCCTTCCACTAGAACCATAGTTGGCCCTAGCTTCACAGGATACTATTAATTCTGCAGTAGGTTTTCTCTCTCATGTCATCTTCCTGATTTGTTTGCTGTTGTTAAACTGCTCCTAAACTTTCCTTAAGTCCATTTACTTCACTATGCTGAAATCTAGGAAAAATTTAAATCTTTTAATATCCATTTATTCATGTCTAGCAACATTATTAATAGTAGCTGATTTATAAGATCATGGTAATGATTTAATGATTTTGAAAAACAGTATGGATAAGATACCAGCAAGTGAGTGGAACAAAATGTTCAATAACGAATGTTCACCAGAGAAACAAGAATTTGGCAGCTATTTTCAGACAAAACTGTCTCTCTGGGATTTTTTTTTTAAGTACTGTGATTTGAAGTCTGGTCCATATCCTTGATCAGCTAACTGGTTTGCTAACTTAGTTGGCACTCTACCACTTGAATCATGACTCCAGCACTATTGCTCTATATGCTAGTTATTTTTTGAGACATCTCACCAAATGTTCTGCCTGGGATAGCTTCCAATCATGAACCTTCAGATCTCCACTAAGATTACAGAACTGACCAAATGATAGCGTGGCTCTTGGGGGAAATTTTTGGATCCAGGGAGGAAGTGTTAAAATCTTGGTAAATTAAGTAGGATCAAATCTAGCCTTTGCCCAGTTAGTGAACAACAAAAATGTGATCCTGACTCTAGACCTGGAAATATCACCATCTTCCTGTGGATTCAAACCCAACTCTATGAATCTTAATTTTTTTTTGCCATTATCACCATGTATCAAAGGAGAAATCATGACTTCTCACACATTCCTCAATCAACTGGCCTGTCAAATGTGCTTTAAGATACTGACCTGCATGACTTTAATCTGCCTAGGCTGTAGTACTGACTACTAACGGGTCCAGAATGAGGTACACTTCTCTGGGCCCTCACAAGGAGCACTGCCAAAATCAGTCTAACTCTGGACTGTTCTGTTCATCTTCATTACAAATAAAGATTCTACACACCCTGGAAGGTGAAAGGAAACATACCTATTCATCCCCTTGAAGTCAAGTCCTCTGACCTTGTTTCAACTTCAGATCCTGAGATCAACCTGTAACTCAGTTCTAGATCCTCTCAGCCAGTCTTGACAGTTCAGGGACCTGCTCAATGAACCACTGAAACCCTCCCAAGTACCTTATAGGAGACACATTGATAAACACATCTAGTAACAGGCCTGCCATATGGGCAACCAGCTGAAGACTGAAACAGATTCTCCCTCAACATCAAATAGGACAAGAGTCCTAGAACCTATTACAATTGTTGTAAGCAGAACCCAGAACTACCCAAACTCCTGAGAATAATCCTATGAAAATGAATCATCACTGCAGACTACACAACAGACACTTGACTCAGCTATAACCCCACTCCATCATCCTTCCTATCAGCACAGTGGGAAAACAAGAGAAGCTATTACCTGTCAAAAATCAATTGACAAAGACTGAAAAAGTTGTTTAGTTCTTCAAATGCAAATATATCAAGATAAATATAGATACAGGTTTTGAAAGAAAACTGACAAGTGGAATCACTAATCCCAAAGAAAGGGGAATTTTTTTCTTACAGAGAGTCAAAATAATCATCTTATACTGAAGAAGACAGCTCAATGACTAAGAAAGATCAGAAAAAGATGAGTGGAAAAAGTTTAATAGAGAAACAGAAAACATAAAGTAAGTCAAACAGAAATCCTGGAACTGAAGAATGCTACTGCAAAATGGAAACATTCAAAAGAAAGCTTCAATAACAGGCTTAATTGTGAGAAATTATGTTGCTTTTCTTTATACAAGGAAAACCTTAAAGATTTCACCAAACTGTTATGAATGATAGAAAAATGAAGTACAATACACAAAAAATCGTTTTTCTATGTATTCACAATGAACTATACAAAGAAATGTTAGTACAATTCTACTTGTAATATAATTAAAAAGAATAAGCTAAGAATAAAAATAAATAAGGTGGTGAAATCTCCAAATTGAAAATTTGAGGTATTAATGAAAGATGTTCAAGACAAATAAGTGGAAAATATGCCACGATCATTGATTGGAAGAATTCATGTTGTGAAAATACTACCTACCCCCAAAAGATCTACAGATTCAGTGCAAGTTTTGTTCGAGGTTCCAATGGAATTTTTCACAAAAATTGGAAAAGTAACTCTGAAACCTAATTAACAAAAGACCCATAGTAGGCAAAGCAATCTGGGTAATAGCAAAACCTAGAGACATCATATTTCCTTATTTCAGACTATATTACAAAGCAGTAGAGATCAAAGCAGTATGGTGTTGGCATATAAAAAGTCACACAAAATAATTAGCTCAATAATAAACCACTAATATAGCCAATAAATCTTTAGTAAAGCAGCAAAATAAGATATCTACTTGCAAAAGAATAAAATCAAACCTTTTATCTAATAGTATGTCTAAGAATTAACATGTATTCAAGAATTAAATAGAAGACATGAACCCACAAAAATCCTTTGAGAAATCACAGGACAACAATGCTTAGACACTGATCTTGCTAGTGAATTTTTTTTTGTGAATGATATCAAAAGTACAAACAATAAAAGTAAAATGAAAATAATCTTAATGGTAAAGGAAACAATCAACAAAATAAAAATGCAATCTACAAATGGGAAAAGATACTTATATCTTATTAAAGATTAATAAGAAAAAATATATAGGAACCTTTCTGCATAGCAAAATAATATAAAATATGACAAATATTTTATATGTTTAAATATTTCATGACCAGATGTGGTTTCACCATGTAAAAAAAAGCCAGACAATGAAAATAAGATATACACTGTATGATCTCACTCGTGTGTGAAATCTAAAAATGCTGAACACATAGGAGAGAGATAATTTTTTTATATTTTATTGTTATTATAGAAATGATATGCAGAGGGGTTACCATTACATCAGTAAGGAATGAATATAATTCTTCTTGAACCATGTCTCCCCTTCCTTTGCTAGGAGGGAGATTGTTATTCTTTTGGCCTGTGGGAACATAAGAAGATCTTACTCAAAGGGTATGACTAAGTGTGCAATGAATAAATTCTGGGCATCTAAGTTGCTGCCTAGTGACTATATTCAACAATGCTGAATTGTGTATTTTGAAATTTCCCAAGTGACATCCTTCATTCATTCATCATACACAAAAAAATAATGGTAACTATTATCAGGTGATAGATGTGTTAATTAGCTTGATAGTGGCAGTAATTTCTCAATATATATGAATATTATATAACATGTTTTAAACCTTAAATATATGCAATTTTTATTTGTCAATTACAACTTCAATGATGCTAAAGGAAGACAAAACAGCATATTGCAAGACTCTTTGCTAAGTGCTCAGCATGAGATAGTCAAGGGTAAGAAGAAAGAGAGGAAGGAGTAGGGTGGAGGTAAGATGTAAGTATAATGTACCGTAATGAGTTCAAATATATTACAAGATTCACAAGGGACACAAGCAGCATCATAGGCTAGATAGATACTTTGAGAATAGTGTGGGGAGGTATGTTTTGCAATGAACAAGTCTAAACTTCAATCTTGGTTATTTATTGGCAAAGCTATGCAAGAGAACAAGAAGCTGTCTTTTAAAGGGGAAGCACAATAAAGTTGGTCTGGGACCATCTCACCATCCTTGAAATTAGCACAGCATCAGAGAAAGTATTTTTAAAACAGTGATGATTTTTTTCCTTAAATAAAGTATCATTTATTTTTGTTAGGGGGAAAGAAAACATGGAGTGGTGTGTGTGTGTGTGTGTGTGGTTGTTGTTGTTGTTGTTTTAAGTCATTGCTATGTATACAGTACTGTATTCTTTCCCTATGAGACTAGAGGACATTGATCAGATTTTACAATTTCATTAAAAACATGCCATCAGTTTTTACAAAAAAGAAATAAATGTTTATTTTGTTTTGTTTTGTTTTTTGTTTTTTGTTTTTTGGTCAGTCCTGGGCCTTGGACTCAGGGCTTCTTCCCTGGCTTCTTCCAGCTCAAGGCTAGCACTCTGCCACCTGAGCCACAGCGCCCCTCCTGGCCGTTTTACATATATGTGGTACTGGGGAATCGAACCGGGAGCTTCATGTGTAGGAGGCAAGCACTCTTGCCACTAGGCCATATTCCCAGCCCCAGAAATAAATGTTTAAAAGACATGATTGCTTAATTAATCATAGGATAAATAGAGATTGGTGCTAAAAGCTGTTTCACAAATCAAGAAAACCAGAGAAGAAACTGGCTGGTTCTAAGAGTATTTACTTTCAAATGAAGCATTTACCCAGATAAGCTAATGCTCCCTTTTGGAGATTCTCTTTTGCATCTCCATGAATTGAGTTTTATTTACCATGCCTGTTTATTAAGGTGGGTTTCTACTATGTAAAGCTCTACTTCTACTTCTTTATTGCTAACTTGATCTCCTCTAGGATAAAATTAATCTCTCAATTTACTTACTGCCCAAGGGATTATGCAGCCCACCCTCTGTGGCTAAAATTGCCATTAGGATCTTTCTCTCTCTCTCTCTCTCTCTCTCTCTCTCTCTCTCTCTCTCTCTCTCCTCTCTCTCTCTCTCTCTCTCTCTCCCTCAATCTTTACAAATTATGAAAATTGAGACACAAAGAAATATAGTATATGCTTTACATAAAACCATGCAATCATGTAGGATCATAACAAACAAGGATGTATTCTAGTCCACAGGTTCTGGAGTCACTACTTGGACTTTGGGGAATCCCCCCCCCCAAAATCTATTGGTGAAATTTCAGTATCGTGAGCCCCTGAATTGTAGAAATATGAAGTTGCTCGGTGTGTGACCTTTGCAAAGGAGAAGGGCCACAGTTTTTATCCAATAGTCCAAAAATCTATGACTTCTGAAAGGTTAAGAAGCAAAAGTAAGTTCTTGAAGGCTGGTGTATCTGAAGAGACTATCGTCTTATCTCAAGGAAATATGTAATGTTTATGGCCACAAGTCAGAAAGAGTTGCAGGGGCTCTGATACTAATACTGACGGAAGAAATAGATTTGATTCTTGGTTCCTCCAGACCAGTTTCCAGCTTTTGTTAATAAGCTACACACTGAATTATTTCTTCTTCGTAGGCTAGCAAGGTATAGAAACAGTAGACACTGAAATTAATATTTCTACCAGAACTCTTTATACTCATTGAATCCTCTAGCTTTGCTCCATTTATTTTGTAGGGTTAATATAATGAATAATTTGAGCCTTTCTGGATATTATCCTGTACACCAAGATGTAAGACACAAAAACAAATATAAGATACACTTCTTCATTCCCTATGTTTTATAATTTAGCCACATACAAGCACATTAAAGGTTAAATAATGTCTTCTCTAGAGAATATTGTGCAACAAAAAAACTACACAATTAATTGATAAGAGAGTTTGGTTCTGAAAAATTTACAAGGCAAAGAAAAAGGCTTCTAATTAATGCTGAGACCAAAGCATATAAACCTCTCAATGAGAACAAGCACAGGAAACAACTCACAGAAAATTGAAAGGCATTTCAAACTAGTCTCAAATTCTACAGAACAAAGTTGGAAACCACTAGAGGGTTGAGGGAAAACAAAGATCAGACATATTTTAATAGGATCGTAATGGTCATATTGGTAAAAAAAAAATCAACTGAAAGAGGAAATCCAGTGCAAAACAACAATAAAAACAATTTAAGGGGTCATAGAGAACTACTGTTTAAGGAAAACTCTTGCAAAGTTAGCCTGAAACCCTATCTGAAAAGCAAATGAATGATGTCAGGCATGGCTCAAGTAGTAGAGTACTTTCCTAAGAAGCATGAAGCCTTGAGAAAAGAAAAGGGAGAGGTGAAAATAGAAATGGAAAGAAATAAGAGGAAAAAAGTTGAGGGGAGGAAAAAGAGAGAGGAGAGAGGGAAAGAGGGGAGGAGGAGAGGAGGGGATTAGGGAGCGGAGGGGAGAGGAAGAAGGTCTATAGGTAGAATGTATACGTGATTGTACTAAAATTCTGAAATTGGAGACATTTCCTGGAGAGGAGCTATAGCTCCAATAACTACCTATATAAAATGAACATAATCCTTAAGTTCATGAGAAAGCTAAAATGAATCACCTATGGAGAGAAGAGAAAAAGGGAGAAGGGAAGGGAAGGAATCAACTACAAATATTTTACTACACATAGAGCCTGAAATGTATACAAATGACCTTAGGATAGAAAGAATGAAAAACAGAGAGGAAGCATGGTAATTCACACATTTCTTCTGTGGGTACTTGATTGAGGAACAGAATGAGAATGAAAGACAAGGTGGGAGACAGGAGCCATACAAGCCAGGAAGAGTTTGAACAAGTTGAATGGGAAATGGCTGAGATAACTCAGCGAGGATGTCCAGGAACCTGTTAAGCATGTGACCAAGGAATTCTTAGCAAAAGTCACAGTTAAGATAAAGGGGTGGAATCAATTCTGAATAGATCAAAGACCTCAATGTGATGCCAAATGCCATGAAAATGAGTAGGGGAAGGCTCTTTGGCACCTGTTGAAACTTCCTAAGATACAGAATCACAACAAATCAAAGAAAGACTGGATAAATGGGATTGAATGAAACTGAAGAGTTTCTGAATGACAAAGGACAGAGGTAGCAAGATAAATAGGAGGCCCAAGGAATAGGAGACCATTTTATGAGCTATGCATCTGACAAAGGCCTCATATTCATAATATATTCAGAGCTCAAGAGATAAAACACCCCAAAACACCACAAAGAAATTAAAACCCAATTAATAAATGAGCTAAAGACTTAAAAGAGAGTCTTCCCAGAAAAAGAAATAAGAAGAGCCAATAGACACATGAAGAAAAGTTAACATCTCTGGCTATAAAAGAAATGTAAATCAAAACAACATTGAGACTCTACCTCACCTCAGTTACAGTGGCCATTATCAAGAAAACTAACAATAACAGAGGCTGGTGGGGATGTGACCCAAAAGGAATGCAAACTATTATGTTGGTGGGAAAGTAAACTTGATGAACCACTCTGGAAAGCACTATAGAGGCTCCTCAAAAGACTAAACACAGAACTTCTCTATGATCCAGCAATTTCACTCCTGGGCAGTATCCAATTGAAAAAATTTGGAAAAAATTATATTCAGTGAAGTAAGCCAGAGCCAAAGAAACATAGGTTGCATGGTTTCCCTCATTTGTGTTAGCTAGAATGTGCTTATAAATCTACAAGTAGACACACTGTATACTAAAAGACAAAAAATATATATACAGGAATATGATAAATTGTACAAGAAACTAGACAATCACACAGTGAGATCAAAGGAAGATATTTTTAGGAGAGGATCACAAATCCTCAATAGCTATGTACATATGGTCTTATATGATATTTATCAAAATGACCCCCAAGAAATGGAAACAAAAGGAATTTTTGTGATTTTATTTTTGTTTGTTTCTTTTCCTTCTTGGTCACTGTCTTTAATCTCTACCTTTTGTCTTGTATATCAGTTTATCTGTTTGGGGGAGGTAAAGGGGAGCACAAAAATGGGGGGACAAAGGTTGAACAAATGCAGCAGCCATACTCACTAGACACTATGTGGAAAATGAACTATACAACCCGGGGAGGGAGTCAGCAGGGAAAAACTGGGAGAAAATCATGGAAGAGGTGACACTGTTCAAAAGGAAATGCACTGTATTCGTTACCTGACTTATATAAATGTAACCCCTCTGCACTTCACCTTTACAAGAAAAGAAAGCATTCTTTAAGATAAAGGCTTGTCAACTAACAGATCATGAGAAGGACAAGCTCTATGGAGAATAAACCAGATAATACCAGCATCTGGAGGAATCTAAGCAAGTTCATCCAGCAAGGGCACATGAAGGGCAGGCAAATAAGTCTTAGAGCTTAGGATAGAAAGGAGCACAGAATCTCTGGGGGAAAAAATAGTAGTGAGCACAGCAATAACTTCTTCCTACAGACCATGAGGCGGATGTCTGTTCAGCATGGCTTTTAAGGAACCTTCAAGGGAGGTGTTTAGGGCCAATGTTGCTAAAATGTATACATGGCTATTCTGAGACATACAAATGAGAAAAGAGACTGAAAATGTTTCAATGAGAGAGCATTTGCCTAACATACATGTAGCCATGGACCCTATCCTACCATTGCAAAATAAAGAAAGAAAACAAAAAAGAAAAGATAGGTTCTACGAGAGGACATTTTATCAAACATCTTTTTGTGCTAAGTTTTGCGTTAGTTACTTGCTTCAAGTTAGCTACAAGATGGCTTTCTTGTTGTTATTGTTTGTTTGTTTGCTTGCTTAAAGAAGACTGAGTTCCAAATTATTATGATTGTGTTTCTCTTTCCCATATCTGTCCTATTCACTTTCATAATGTCAGTAGTACCCACAACAGTGAAAAGATTTGATAGAGAAAGCAACATCACACAGATCCGCACTGCTCTTTCCTGGGAACGTGGGTCAAGTCTATGTGACAAGTCATACTTTGCTGTTCCTGGCCAATAATTAAACCATCTGCTATGAGAATCAAAATGAATCTGTTCATAATCCTTTCCACCTTTAAAATCAAGTCCTCGTGTACTGGACTTTGGTGTCCCATTTTTGGATGACAAGCAGGTTAGGAATATCAATCTCATGTCTTCCTGACTTTTATCATATGCAAATCCTTTATAGGAACTTGGAAGAAACCACCCACCTTTTTGATACCTTGTCTCTTTCTGCCCTAGTTTCAGCACTGTACTTAATATTTACTCGTGTTTGAATGTTTTGTTTTTTTAATCAGTATTTGATTGTGATTTACTTCACTACTATGCATTAATAGGTGTGTACTTTCATCAGGTTATGAACTGTTTCTTGAAATCTTTTATTCAAGGCAAATCTTTTCTTGCAGAAATTATACTAACACAGTGGTGGTTCTTTAGCAGGGAAAAATAAATCTAGTATCACAATGGAATGTTTGGAGACAACTGTAATAATGTTTTAACCTCAGAACTTTCACCACATTTAAATGATGCTTTATAGTGAAAATAATAAAAGCATTAATGCCTGATTCTATAAATTAGACCCAGTCTGAGTAGTCTAGTTTTGGCACAGAAAGCTGGGGAGCTTCCTGTCAAGGAGCATGAAATTTAAGGAAAATCAATGCAGAGGAAGCAGAGCTGTTTGGGGGCCATGCTGATAGTTTACTGTTGCTGTTGTTTGGAATCTTCAATTCAGTTTCGTAACGGAGTTTTGAACTCTCAGGGTTTTTGGTTTTTTGGGTTTTTTTTTTTTTGTTTTTTAGCAGCAGCTGCCAAATTCTGTGAATCCTATAATGTTCTGCTCCCTAATTAGTTTGGAAGCCTGTAATTGTTTAAGTTTAAGCCAGCCTATAAAGACTGCCAACTCATTTGAGTGGGATTGAGCAGGAGAGATGAAGAAATGGTTACATATTATTACTTGCTCATTTATTTAATTTTGTCTTTTGATCAAATCATGACTCCAATACCCCCCAAAAAAATCACAGCACAGACAGGGCTTCTTTTAAAACAGCTAGAAGCTGCCTTTATTTCTTTGGACAGAGCGATTTCATGTGTGAGCGGTCCTGTTGATGTTTAGAAATTGAGCACAGACTCTCTGCATGACCCTAGGAGGTCAACGCACTTTGGATAAAATCTACAAGGTCAGCAATGAAAAAAAAAGCCTCATAAGAGGGCCATTCTGTATGTTATTAATGGGATTTGGCATGTGAGCAGCTCTACTTATTGTTTGGGGGCATTTTTGTATGTGTTTAGCAAGAAATTCTGGCAAAGAAAAGAAATGTCTGTGTACCAGAACAGTTAGCACTGTGTTTAGAACTTGTCAATGTGCTCAAGAGTTTATTAGGTAATATGATCCTATGCACATTTCTACTTGCAATATGAAACATTTTGAGACTGATCATGATTCATTAATTGTCTCTAGGCATCCTCTGCACCATGTAGCTGTTTGACTGTTGTTTTCCCTACTCTAATCAGTTGTTTTCACTGAGTGTGAAGGGGAGTGGGGTGAATTCAAAACTGCTTTGAAATTGTATAGGAAAATGATTTATATTGGGTACACAAACACTTCCTGAAAGACTCAGTGATGGTGCTTAAACACTTCCTGAAAGACTCAGTGATGGTGCTTAAACACTTCCTGAAAGACTCAGTGATGGTGCTTATTTCTTGAGTTTCTATTCAACTCTTTTTGAATGGATATATTAAACGACTTTATGTGACATGAGGGTAAAATGGCTTAATTTTTTATAACATCACTGTGGTTTCTACTTCTCTCTAGAGCAGTTGTCCTTCATAAAGAATTTTGAGGTATAAAAATTAAATTGCAATGGTTGGCTTAATGCTAGAAATGAATGACTATGGCCAGGCCTTGGTGGCCTGTGATCCTAGCTAATCAGATGGCTGAGTTCTGAACATTTCAGTTCCAAGCCAGTCTAGGCAGGAAAGTCTCATAAGCTCTTATCTCCAATTAACCTGCCAAACGCCCAGAAGTAGAGGTATAACTCAAGTGATATGATTCCATCCTTGAACATAAGAGCCAAGGGACAGCACCCAGGCCCTGAATCCAAGCCCCAGTATGGGGTGGGGTTAGGTAGAATGACTGGACTTCTGTGAAATTATTTTCATTCTTTTAATGAAAAGCTCCAGGTATAAAACCTGACAATTATATTTCCCTACAAAAATCAAAATGTCATGTACAGTTTAATTGTTCCTACTTACCTTTGGATGCTATGCAGCAAGGAAAAACAAACAAACATAAACTTCTGCAAGGTATCTGTTGACCACATCATGATTCTAACTTCAAGTATGTTCTCTACCAGCTGAATACAAGGATGATCTTGTTATCTTCCAATCAAAAATGTGATATGATTTTAGTTAGAGTTACCTCACTTATTAAAAGAATTATTTTGAAGGACAGGCTTTTCATTTTATCGAATTACTGTTAGTTTAACTAATACCCACTCGTTTTTTCCCCTCAACCTGTAGACCTAGCATCCCCATGCCACCTGCCACCAGCAATCCACAAGTGAATCTTCCCAGCTCTGCTCTGACTCCAACCACATCTCTCTTTTCCTGGTAAGGAGGAAATTCACAACAGCACATTCAGGATGATCTGCCAGAGCTGAAAGTATATACTAACTTCTCTATTCTGCTGTCTGACTCCCTTGATGCCTTGTATCGGCACCTTGTTGTGAAAGGAGATGATGTTGCACACAATGTAGACTATTGAAAAGCCCCAGAATTGACTCATGAGAATGGCTAACTTCCCTTTCTTAAGCTACAGTGTGAATGTATGAAGGTCACTTCATAGTTGCCTCTTCAGTGACATCGAAATATCTCATCTCTGCCTTGTTAACTCACCTCACCACCTCCTCTCTTCTAAGTCATGGGCAAAGAACCACACTGAGAGTAGTCACAGCCCAGTTTCCAGCTGAAACTTCAGAGTGCAGAATCAATGAGCCTCCTCGTTCTCTGAAATGCCCTTTGCCCCAGACACTTTGCCTCTGTGTCATTAAACACATGGCAAAGTCTCCAGCAAGCAAGCTGGCCACATCCCCCATTTGCCACTACCCTGGCCACTCCAGACAAAAGGGAGCAGTACTGAATGAGATAATACACACCCAGAGTGCTTTGAAATCCCCAAAGACAGATGCTTTATGAATCCCAGACATTATTATTATCCACTCTAGTGTTCCGTGTCATGACAAAGTCTGCCCAGGTTGCACATCTGCAGCTTCAGTGTACCCTCACAAATGTATTTTTACTTTTTCAAGCTGTTGCCCATTAACTTCTTGTTAATATTTCTGGTTATTCTGGGCTTCTTTATTTAAACACTTGGTTAATACTGGCACTTGTTACCCTTCTGTCTTTGCAGATGTCACTTAGCATTCTTTACAAATTAGCAACACAATTAAGCAATACTGAATACCCAGCTCTGCCCTTCTGTGTACTACCTTACTGTGAGATATGGTAGAATTTTCCCTGCCACTTACAAATTGACTGAATAGAGCATCATCTTATTCTTTACCTTGCCCAACTCAATTTGGATTGGAATGAAAGAATTTAAGAAACTGATCAAATATGTTTGCTAAAATCCTGCTGTAGGATATTTACAGCACTTTTCATGCATTATTTCTTATGCTGTCTTCAATGACCAACTTTGTACAATTCTTAAAATGGAAATTAGCCGCTTAAGTTATTTTTCTCTCAAATTAAATTCATAGCTGAATTTTGCACACATTTTGTACCATTCTTTCATTAAAGGTTGAAGAACTTGTATACAGATGAACCAAAAAGTAGCTTTTAAAAACATAAACATTCTTAAATGATTTTCAGAGGATTTGATACTTTTAATCAATTGCTTACACTGCAACAAGCCATAAGTGCTTTTATTTGTATACAATTAAAGATATTCTCTAAACTGGACAGTCATAGCTCATGCCTGTAACCCTAGGTAATCAGAAGGCTAAGATCTGAGGATCCCAGTTCCAAGCCAGCCTGGGCAGGAAAGTCTATAAGACTCTTATCTTTAATTAACTGCTAAAAAAAAAACCTTAAGTGGCTCTGTGGCTCAAGTGGTAGAGTGGCAGCCTTAAGTGAAGAAGCAACAGGACAGCAAGCAGACCAAGTTCAAGCCCCAGTTCTGCCACACACAGAAACACACACACACACACACACACACACATACACACACATCTGATTACTGTACTTAATCTTCATTTTTTTATGAATCAAAGAAAGATTATAAACTTTGGAACAGGAGACAGCACTTTGGTCCCACTGTCAGGTCTGATTTGCCCTGCTCAAGAATAATAGTGTCCTGCCTTCTAGCTAGCTTACATCCATTCTCTTCTAGAGCAGGTCTCTCCTCCACACAGCAATACTCTAAGTATCAGTGAGTTAATATTTCTAAACAATCAGGCACTTCACAATGAAATGCATTATATCAAAATCAGTTACCATTTTGCAACATCTAAACCTTTCTTCTACCCCTCTTCTTATAAGAGTCCCTATCTTAAAAGCTATTTATTCCATTATTCAAATCCTTCTTGATAGTCAAATGCCTTAAGATTCAATAGACTAATATTTTGGTCATCTACAATAGAAATCTGTGTTTCCCATATGTTGCAGAACCAGATGGTTCAGGTTGGTCTTTTATTTGTCAGGCTCAATATAAAACACAGCTCTCTCTCTCAAACACACTCACTCTCCCTCTGTTTCTCTCTCTCTGTGTCTTAACAAAAGCCATCCAGTTTACCAGCCCCCCACCCCCACCCCCACAAAACCCCCACTCTAGGGTTTGACAACAGGCTGAACCAAAAGATGAGCAACTTCTCAGCTGCTGGCCTCCAAAGGCACTCTCAGCATGGCCAGCCCCCACTTCTGTGCCTGCTGGCTTTTTATGCAAGCCCTTGATTGAGAACTCGTCCAGCTGGGCAGCCTGTTCACTCCTTTAACCCACTCCTACCCAGTTCACTTCTATCATGTCTGGCCTTGTTTCTGATCAAAGTCACCATTCTAGCAAAGCCCTACTGAGCACCAACATCTTCCTCCTTCCTCTGCATTCTAACTGCCAGTTCTGACACAAATAGAATTAAAAGAAGCTAGTAATTACTGCTCACTGACGGTGTAGTAAATTCTGTGTTAGAATGTATTAGTCATCATGACGTAAGAAACAGAACAACCAAAGAGGAGGTGTGATTCTTCTTATTATACAGAAAAAGTAAACCAAGGTTCAGAGATATGTCATTATAACTATTCACATTATCTATTATAAAACAGTGTTGTCACTCATATATATATAACTCCAATTCCATTCACACAGTTTCTTTGAAGCAGTCAGAGACAAAAATACATAAGGCTATATAACGCAAACAACAGGTCGCACATACCCAGAAGCATGGCTTTTCTTCTCCAAAATTTCTTTTTTCTTTTCTTTTTTTTTTTTGCAGAGAAGTTGTAAAGCACTAAATTAAGATTCTTAGCACTTAGTAATAAAGAGGCAAGTAATTTCCAAGGAACTCAGAAGAATATTGGGGAACAGAAAGTATAGAAATCCAATAGTCACTATTAGGATTCTGTAAAAACAAATCAATTAATTAATGGAAAGGTGGATTTTCCTTTGAACGAGATGGAAAGCTTTGGAGAATTTGAATGGAGAAATATTTTTTCTGATGCACACTTGAACAAGTGCACACCATCAGAGTTCAGAGCAGACTAAAATAAGACAAGATAGCCACAAACAATGTAAAAGTACAACACTAGGTGAGTGAGAGCAGTCAGAAGATGATGGTAGCTTGAACTAGCCATGGAGGTGTCTTCTATTTGCAATATATTTTTTGAATAGAAAAGGCCAAGTTGTACAATATGCCACATTGCTTAGATACAGTTTTATATACCCTTCATTCTCACGTACTGGTGGCATTTTCAGCTGGATTGTGATTTTCTTCAAAAAGAGCATGTTGTCTTGTACTTTTTCTTGGTTCCGTCATAAATACTTTGTTTGGCATGTGAGGGTACAAAATTTCTTTGATGGATAGACTGAGTGATTTATTCATGATTTTTGTTCCCATGCTCTTTCTTCTCTAATCTACACAGTGCTTCTTGATTTCAAAGAAGATATCACTAGTGCCTGGCTATAAAGGCTAAATTTGTTAGTATTGGCAAGAATATATAGAAAATTGGAGCTAAGTAGATCCATTGAGCAGTTTAAAGTTGAATAAGTATTCAGCAGAATGCTTCCTCCAGCTAAGGCTTTTCTTCTAAGTTCTAGTATTCTATTGAGTACTCATCGTATAGAGATGATGAAAATTCAACAATGGAAGTATCAGGTCTGAGATTTCAAGAGCTAATAAAGAAATACAAGGTTAATATATCTCTCAAACATAATGTAATAAACGGTGGGGCCCAATATGGTGATACACACATGTACTGTCAGCTACCTAGGTGGCAGAGTCCAGAGGATTGCAAGTTTGAAACTAGCCAGACCAGACAAAGTCAATGAGATGATCTCAATGTAAAATACAAACAAAAGCATCAAGACAAAAATCAAGTAATATAGTACGTTCCTAGCAAGCATAAGACCCTGGGTTCAATCTCTAGCCCCATGCAGGAGAAAAAGTGATGAACTGTATAAAGATATATAAAGGTATAAATTACTCCCTAGGGGAGGGCCTGGGTGGGTCCTTCAGGTCTTCAGGTCTAGTTCACACTTGGTCAGCATTTCCTGACACTATATCTTTCACTTACTCTGGTAGATACTTACTTCACTTCAGTCTGTCACTGGATTCTGGAGTTCATAAACAACTTAAAAGTTCTCAAATTTGACAAGACCTGTACTCACTACCTTATATATGGAACTATAATCCCTCTGTACATCACCTTGACAATAAAATAAAACTTCCTCAAGGCACAAAGAAGATCAGCTAAAAGAGACAGCAGCCTCAAAGCTGGAGAATATCTTCTCCAGTACCACATTTTACACATGAAGCTTTTATAACACAAATAAGAAACTTGTCTAGGGAATTAAAAGGCAGATTTCAGACTTCCACCTGAGAAATCTTACTAGAGGAGTCGAGGACATTCTCTTTCATTGTCTGTTACCTGTTTCCTTAAAAGTCATTCTTTATTTTACTCCATCTTATTGTGGTAAACACATTTTAGATATTCTGTATGCCAAACTGTGTGTGTGTGTGTGTGAGTACACGCATGCCCAATTGCACATGCCAGTTCTCGGTCTTAAACTCAGGCTTAGGTCCTGTCCCTGAGCTTCTTTTGCTCAAGGCTAGTGCTCTACCACTTGAACCACAGCTGCATTTCTAGGATTTTTAATATTTCATTGCAGATAAAAGTCTCATAGACTTTTTCTGCCTGGGCTGGTTTCAAACAATGATTTTTAGCTTTTAGCCTCCTGTATTACTAGGATTATAGGCATGAGCCACCATTGCCTGAGTTTTCAGTTAATTTCAAACCTCAACTAACTTTCAGTAATTTGTCATTTTTGTGTACTGACACACATGTGTATTTATACACACTTTCCATTCTGCTTATTGTCATAATCTTAATGAATCTCCCAATTATTTATAGTCCACCATCTTTTGACTAAAATGTCAAGTTCTCCTACCATGGCATAAGAGGCATATTTTTATGTTAAACTTGGTTCTAATTGTTTCTGTGATCACTACTTACTAATAGGACTGAATATTAAATACACCTGAAGGAGGAACATTAAAATTTTTCTGATTCCTAAATATACTTCTAAACAAATTAGAATGGCATCTCTTAGAGGACATCCCAACACTATAATTTTCCTCAACCCTCTTAACCCTGTATCTACAGTTGAGAACTACTAAATGCAAATGCCATGTAAAATTAAACTGGTCATCTCAGCATTCTTTCATTCTATTTCATTGTTATTGGTGTGGGTTTGAATGGAGGTCACTTAATAATTAAAAAATACTTCAAAATATTATGTTGGATGCATTATGTTCTTTATATTTTAAAAAGCTAAGAATACTATACAATAGTTTTCTATTCATTAAGAAGCATAGATAATGCTAAATATTGTCGATATGTCCTTCTACCCTTGATATTACATCCAGCGCACCATTATGTACCCATCGTGGGGTTATACCTGATGGATGGTCTCAGAACACACATACATTCTTCAGGAGGCCTTGGAAGTTGAGCCGAATGTGGCTTTTCTGTTTCTGTGTGGAGCAGAAATGGAGCAAGAAAGTATTAGTGAGGAGGCACAACAAATGCATTCAGTCTCAGCCATGTTAATGCCCCAGTACAGCACTGAGCTTAGTGCCTGGCATAAAAATTGGTGATCAGTTCATATTTGTTGTGAGTATGAATGAATGGACAAATAAAAGACCTCTATCGTCTGTATGCTATGACCCATATAGACTCAAGAACCTTAGAAAACAAATTACAAGGCCTTTAAGCTTCCAGCTTTCAATTTGTTCATCCATAAAATTGGTGGTAATGTGAAGAAGAAGGATGAGTTCAAAATTTCCTTTCAGCTCCAATGGGTTTGCTGTTTGGAAAGATTTTCACTTAAGCCATTTAGCACATATCTATAAATATTTCATAGAATGAAACACATATGTATTGAATAGAAACTTTTAGAATAACCCATACATTCAAAATTAAAAATTAATATATATATATAAACATATAACTACTTATACTAAAAATCTCCAAAATGGTACTGAAACTAATAGGCAATTTTGGCAGGGCTAAGGAATTCATGGTTAGTATTGTAATCAATTTTAAGTTTATATATTAGCAACAAATAATGAGAAATCAAAACTAAATAATATACAATTTAAATAATAGAGAATAATACCTTATAGGATAAAACCCAAAATATATAAATATGCATTTAACAAGATTATTTTTAAAAAAATCTGTTCATTTAAATTATAAAAAATAATTGGAAGAAACTTAAAAGAACTAAATACCTGAGGAAAGATTCTGAGCTTATGGATGCGATGATACATTATTATTAAAATATCATGTCTTTCCAAATTTAGTTACAAATTTATATAATTCCAATGAACATTTTAGAGAAATAATTTTATAAATTAATAAGAAGATTTGGAATACATATAAAAATAAAATCTTGGCATAGTCAAAAGAGTTTTGAAAAGGACTAAGTTGAAATACATACAGTATGTGATTTAATACCTAGTTATGGTAGATTTTAAATATGCCTGGAAATTGTTTAATACTTCCCCTTTCAAAGATGGAGCCTAATTTCTTTCCAATTGATTGTGGTTATATCAGTAATTGTTTTTGGATGGTATGGTTATGAAAATATATTTTTGTCATTGGTTTCCTATATCTTTCAAGCTTTTTTCAAGGAGTATCTGTTTTATTTCATAGTTATGTAGAGGTGTATATATGTAATGAATGCAATATTTGAATGTCTTTAAACATGTAAAAGCTACTAGCTACATAGACTATTGATTTTACAATAATAAAGGAAAGAAATTGGAGATGTCTGCAAACCCATGTCAGCTCAGAGGAAGAATGGAGCTGAGCTAGGATCTAGAATGGAGTCATCATGGTCTTCCTACACAGCCTGACCTTAAAAATGGACAGACTTCCTGAAAAGCTGGTAAGTGTGCTGTTGATGGTAAAATTGCATAATCCCTGAAGCTGGACTGGCAAGAGGAAATATAGAACAGTCCTGTTGGACTGATCAAACTCAATTTTGTTAAACAAACAGGTGATTTTTGTCTTCAAAATGTAAATCTACCTTCTAAAGGTCTTTCCTTGAACTCTGTCACTTTCACACACACACAGGCTGTACCATGGAGTCACAAATTAGATAGATCCTTCCTAATTTCTGCCTGATTATATCTGCCAAAGAAAAATTTGCTTACCAATAAAATGCATTGTTTTCTTTTCTTTCTTTGTCTTTTTTCCCCTCCATCCTTTTTTCTTTGTTTGTAGAGGACACTTTATTCAGAAATTCTTCATATTTCCAGCAAAGTATAGAAAGAAACTCAATTAAAAATAATACTTTCAGCAGTCAAATGAATAACAATGAAACTACCCCCGGTAGTCAGTTTGTTTGCTCAATAGGTTATTTGTTCTTTCATTCCTTCATCATATTTTGTGAAACAAGATCTCCCTGGGCATTCCAACCCAGCCTTGAATTTGTAACCGTCTAGGCTTAGCATTGCAAATGCCGGGGGGTAGAGATATGTTCCGTCATGGTCAGTCAGCACCTAATTTTTTGTTCAAAAAGAATGTAAACTTTTTTTTTAAAGAAAAGCTTGTGTTGTCACTAGATGCAAGCAAAGAAAAAGGAGTAAACAGAGTAGGAAAATTCATCTTTCCAAATATAGTTTGCCTCCACAGAACACTCTTCTGTGAATGGCTGGAGTCATGGGGGGCTAAAAATGCTTTATATAAATCAACTTACTAAGTAAGACAGTGTTCCTTTTCTGTACTGAGAAGAACTGGGTTAACACTCCCCAAAGTTTTGATATCATGCAACCATTATGGAACAAGATTACATCTGTGGGAACTATTACCTAATAGAACACAAAGCATTTGGAGAAGGCCTTGGCTCTGTTGTTCCAAGCAAGTCAGTGAGGGAATGTGTCAAGTATCAAGTTCGAATCCCAGTCTCAGATAAAAAAGAGAGAGAAGAAGAAAGAATACAAAGCAGTTTGTAGCTTTTTATCATTTTATATCATGTAAATTTTTAGAATGGGAAATTCAGAATAAATCTTCTGATTTTTCTAATTAGCTTATTTGTACTTTTGAGGCTTTGGGTTGGGTCTCTCTCTCTCTCTCTCTCTCTCTCTCTCTCTCTCTCTCTCTCTCTCTCTCTCTCTCTGTGTGTGTGTGTGTGTGTGTGTGTCTGTCTTTTCTTTTTTTCGGCCAGTCCTGGGGCTTGGACTCAGGGCCTGAGCACTGTCCCTGGCTTCATTTTGCTCAAGGCTAGCACTCTGCCACTTGAGCCACAGTGCCACTTCTGGTCATTTTCTATATATGTGGTGCTGGGGAATAGAACCCAGGGCTTCATGTATACAAGGCAAGCACTCTTGCCACTAGGCCGTATTCCCAGCCCGAGGCTGGCACACTTAACAATACTCTTAACACTTGAGCCACAGTGCCACTTCTGGCTTTTTCTGTTTATGTGGTGCTGGGAAATCAAACCCAGGGCTTCATTCATGCAAGGCAAGCACTCTACCAGTAAGCCACATTCACAGCCACTCTCTGTCTTTTGAAGAAGTTTTAGAACCAGTTCACTAACTAACTAGATTGTGAGAGGTGAATTTGTATCTGTAGTGACAACTGACAACTAGAGAGGTATTTTTAATTTCACAAATTAATTAAAAGCCTTCCATTTTAAATATAGTCAAGTCACGAGAAAAATAATATCACTTTAAATGTTTAACTTTGTTTAGAATTTTACCAGGGGAAACCCCCTAAATATCTTCTGATGAGAGAAAGACTGTTTTGCTCTAAGTTAACCATAAATAGCTTTTAATCTTTACATTCTAGCTGATGCTTTTGAAGCACAAATTGAATTCCATTTAAAATGTAGTCTGCTTTACTAGTGAAAAAAAATTACCAAGGAAAGTGAAAGTCACAGTTTTTGCGAGAGCCTGTCCCTCCCACTCATGTGAAGAATTTTAGAATCATTAACATTTGATTTTTGTTTATTCTGACATGAAAAATAAAAAGCTGGTAATTAGTTTTCTATTGACGTTTTTTCCTCTTAAAATTTAGACAAATCACATAACAGCAGAGACATCAATTAATAGCATAACCTAACAGTTAGTGAGTCGTCTTAGCCATTGCAGCCTGATGCCTTTAATCAGGTCAGTGTCATATTTAGATACCGTAGTGTTTAAAGAAAGAAAAAAAATAAAAACCCAACTACAGCCCACTGAATTTTCAATAGTGCACTGATAGCTAAGTCTAACTGAAGCACAGCATAAAACATTAATCTCAACTTTTATGTAATATACCATTAATGCTCCTGGAAAATAAAATTGTAAGGTTCTCATGTTATCCCAAACAGATTGAGGAATGTGCCAAGAGGAATTAGACCTTAAAACCCTCTATTTTATTTTCCATAATAGGGGAAAGGGGATAGAAATATTGTGATCTTGGCTATAAAATCATAATGGATATTTATTCACCACATTTTTCTTTTAGAAATTGTATGTGAAATGGACTAGTAAAATGTTTCCTTTTACCACATCATATTGTATAGTACTCATACTGTGTGTGTGTGTGTGTGTGTGTGTGTGTGTGTGTCTTTGCATGCACTGTCATAACCTATCTGGCCAAGCGTGAACTGTCTCCAAAGATTAAGTGCACCTATTTTGAACTGGAGGCTGCATGCCATAATTTTTAGCTAACCCGTTTCCTTCTTAGTGAAAACAGAAATAAAAATATATTGTGCACACTTCATTGCGAGCGCCTTTGACCTCAGCTGCCTGTCTAGCTGAGACTGTGATGAATGCTTTGTGTCCCTTCATTTTTAATTGCTCATAAATTGTTATCCCACGAAACACAAAACTAGCCTTGTCCTCATTTTAGTTGGGGTTGGAGGTCAGCCTAACAGTAATACAATTAAGGAGTGTCTTTGTGTGGGGGTGTGGGAGTGAGCAGGGCACCAGGGTTGCAGAAGAGGGGCGAAGAAATGTAGCAGTCCTTTCTACGGGAAATACAAAGAACATTCCTACTTTTGAGCAAAAACACCACACATAGAGTAAATCATGCTTGTTTGACAATTGTGTCCAAAGTGTTTTGAAGGGCATTTCTGGACAGCAACAAAAAAAAGTGAATTATATTTCTTGCCAGTGTTCAAGCAAGAAACGGGGTTTTGTGATTCATGATGTCCAGGATGAATTAATTCCATGAAAATCACAAAACAAAACAAAAAGTCAGGATTTAGACGTACCATCTGAGATCAGGTTGTTTTTGTTTTTGTTTTTGTTTTTCAAAAGAGACTGTGTCTGAGAGTCTAATGGCACTGTTAGCCTTCAACTTATGCTGTTCTCTGTCATCCTCCAAACAGTAGCTCCAGGCAGTTTCTCCAACTTACATCTGACTCCAAGACACCCTTTACTGTATGTTTTTGAAGTCAGCCATTGTTTTCAATTCTACTTAACCCATTGCTTAACTACCAAGGTGTGACCTGAAATAGCTCTGATTCTGATACCAATGGAAGTAAGACTTTGAACTTGTTTCCTGATTTTCAAGAAATGTCAAAAAAAATGGTTATGTGCTTTCTTTATCCTGCTTAAAATAGTGTTTAAAGTGCAGGCAGTGGTCCCTGGCCTAATTTTTTTTTTTTTGTAATTTTGATTAAACCAAACCAGAAGCAACGTGGTCTGAATGAAAACAACATTGAACTAACAGTAAGATCACACCTTTTCCATTTTGTCCCTAAATCAATCTGGTGATTTTCTTCACCTCCAATAAGTGGTTTGGACTTTCTGCATTTTTAGGCTTCTGTTTACAAAATGAAAATACATACACTTTCAACACTCACCTTATGAAACATTGCCTAGAAAAGGTTATATATGTGTTAAGTCTTTCTCAAAATAAGCCTAATACATTGTGGCTGATGCTAATATTCTTTAATTATCTTTAAGTAGCTATCCAAAGGGGTTTCAATTCAACAAATTAGTTTATAAGTATGATGCATCTTGATGAATATCACCCCTTCCATTATTCTCCCCAATTTTTGCCATTTTTATCTATCCCCTCAAGTTACCTGGTTCCATTTTCATATATCTGTATTAAATTTAATAACTGTAGTCATCTATCATTTTCCTCTCCATTCACTTGGCCCTTATTCTCTATTACTAGTATTTGCCTGTTTTGATTACAAATTCCACTACCTTTTGCATATTTGTCAATTTTATCTAGATTCCGAATAACAACATGGTATTCCCAACATTAACTATATTGTTCATTACTTATTCATTATTTTATTTTTATTTTTATTTTTTGGTCAGTCATGGGGCTTGGATTCAGGTTTGGGTGCTGTCCTTGAGCCGTTTTGCTCAAAGTTAGTGCACTACCACTCTGAGCCACAGCACCACTTCAGGTTTGCTGGTGGTTAATTGGAAATAAAAGTCTTCTTTTCTAGTTGGCTTTTGAACCTTGTTCCTGGAGCTCTCAGCCTCCTGAGTAGCTAAGATTAAGATTAGTATTTATTAAATACTATTTTTACTTAATTAACTTGTCTTTCCCAGTAGAGACTATTTCTCTCTGACTTAACTTTCAAAACAGAAAACAGGTTAACTGTATACTACTCAGCATTAGCCACCATTAAGACACATACACATTTACATACACAGTTGTTAGAAGGGAATATTAGGGGTCAAACTCAGCCTTATACTTGCTAGGCAGGCACTGTACTAATTTAGCCAAGCCTCTGTATCTTTTTTTTTTTCCTTAGTGTTTTTCAGTTTATGGTCTCATATTTTTTGCCCAGGCTACCCTTAAACTATAATCCTCCTATGTATGCCTTCCACATAACTGGAATTATAGGAGTGTACCACCACATCCATCTATTTGTTGACATGAGGTCTCATTAACATTTTTGTCCTGTCTGGCCTCAGCCACAGGCCTATTCAACTCCAGATCCCCAGTACTTGAGATTACAGGTGTGTACCACCATGCCCAGCTTAACCCTCCTACATGTACAGTTGCAGCACTTATCTTCCAAACACTCTCTTGAATACTAAAGACAGAGCATCACAAACAAAACAGAAAAACATTCTGTCCTTAGTGGAGATGATATTTTATGAATGTAACAAGTTCAGTCAGATCTTGATGTTTAAACAAAAATAGAAGTGTTAAATTCTGCAAGTACTATACAGGGATAATCACCGGTTTACAGCAAAGTGAGACTAATTCCACTATTCCTTAGCTTTGAGAGCTTAATGAAATCATTGTGCCTCATGTGGATTGGGAAAGTAAATACTAGGCACATGTCATGAGTGAGGATGGTGGGGGTTAAAGAGAAGGAGTAGATGAGTGGAGAGAGGAAAGCTGGGTGAATACAGTTATGATACTCAATGTACACATGTGAAAATAGAATTAGTAAACTTGTAGAGATGGGTAAGGATGGAAAGATGGGCCAGAAAAGAGAAGGATGGAAGGGGTGACACTAATCAAGATAATAACTGATATGGTGAATTGGAGCTCCTTTTTATAACTATTTAAAGATAATAAAAATGATTTGAAAAATAAACTAGTCAAAATAAATTTTAAAAGGAAGAAGTTAGTATTTGGAATTCTGTAAGATTGCTTGTGAGAGAGAAATAATCTTTACCCTTCCCAAGAACAAGTAAAAAAGAAAGAAAGAGAGAGAGAGAGAAAGAAAGAAAGAAAGAAAGAAAGAAAGAAAGAAAGAAAGAAAGAAAGAAAGAAAGAAAGAAAGAAAGAGGAAAGAATGAGAAGGGAATGATAGTTACAATTATCTTATATTTTAAAATCAAGCAAATCTGTGTTTTGGCTGCAACTATGAATTTTTTTTTTCAATTTTTAGGTAATTCTGGTTTGTTTTCTAATTCAAGGAAGTAAGTTTGCTGAAGGAATAAATGATTCTGTATTTGGTGGCCTTGTTATTGACACTTTGTCATAAGAAGGAGGGCAGAACTAACTTGTTCATAAGGTTCCCAGTGGTGCAAATAGCAGGAAAATCTGTTAGACTTCTGATGAGTGAGTTGTTGGCTGAATTCAATGGCACATGAGTCTAAAGCTGATCATCTCTGCCTTCACCAGGAACTGTTACTTGACTAGAGTAAGAATCACTACAGCTTTGACTGACACCCAAAATAATAAGCCATTCTCAGCCAGAACAGAAAAATCTCATCTTTATTTTGTGATGTATTTCATGGCTGGCAGAGTGGCTCAAAGTGATAGAGCATCTGCCTAGCAAGTATGAAGCCCTGAGTTCAAACTTAGTACTGACAAAAATAAATATTGCATAATATCCTCCAGAGTAACAAAAAATCAAAGTATTAAGTATCAGGTACTAGAATTAGAAGTATGTCAAATTTCTGCCTAACACAAGTATATAATTAAAGTTATCATTTCTGTTTAAACACTTCTAGTATGTTAGACATTAAACTGGAGATACATTTTGTATATTATTTCAGTCTGAAACCAATAGATCAAAGTAATATTTTGAATTATTAGAATATATCTTTTTCTTTTCTTTGAGAAATTATTCTTGTGATGTGGTTTTTTTTTCTTTTTCGTATGTGAGATCTTCATTGCTGTGGTCTATTTTTTTAAATAATTTTTTGAATTCTATAGGAATTAGATCTACACGTCAAATGTAGCTAGGATTTCTAAATGAATAGCCAAATCAAAATGGCATGAATGCCATGAACACTTACCACAATTCAGTAAATGAATGCTTTCCTTGTTGTTTTATTGTTGTCAGTGATTATTCACTATAATGTATTCTTCCACGAGAATGGTTTATGTCTCATTTTCCTTCCTTCCTCTATTTTTTTTTTTTTTTTTTTGGCCAGTCCTGGGCCTTGGACTCAGGGCCTGAGCACTGTCCCTGGCCTCTTTTTGCTCAAGGCTAGCACTCTGCCACTTGAGCCACAGCGCCACTTCTGGCCGTTTTCTGTATATGTGGTGCTGGGGAATCCAACCCAGGGCCTCATGTATACAAGGCAAGCACTCTTGCCACTAGGCCATATCCCCAGCCCCCCTTCCTCTATTTTTTCTTCCTTTCTTTCATCTTCCTTCCTTCCTCCCTCTGTCTCCCTCTTTCCTTCCTTCCTTCCTTCCTTCCTTCCTTCCTTCCTTCCTTCCTTCCTTCCTTCCATCCTTCCTTCCTTCCTTCCTTCCTTCCTTCCTCTTTCTTTCTTTCTTTCTTTCTTTCTTTCTTTCTTTCTTTTTTTTCTTTCTTTCTTTCTTATTTCTTTCTTTTCTCTCTCATCTCTCTCTATCCCTTTCCTCTATCTCTGTCTCTCTCCTCTGTCTTTGTCTCTCTTCCTCTCTCCTTCTCCCCCTCTCCCCATCTGCCACCCCCACTTCCTTACACCAGGATTGGGGCAGTATTGGGGTTTGTCTTCAGTGCTTCAAGCTTGCTAGGCAAGCACCCTCCAATTTGAGACATGCCTTCAGCCCTCTTTCCTATGCTTTTATTTGAGAGGACCGTGATTTCCTACCCAGACTGACACGGCCTGCCATTCTCTTCATTATACTTTCCATAGCAGCCAGGATGAGAGAAATGTCATCACATGCAGTTTTTTTCTGTTGAAATATAATTCCATGAATTTTTTGGCCTGGACTTGACTTCCACTGTGAACCTCCTGATTTCTGCCTCTAAAATAATTAGGATGAAAGATGTAGGCCACTTTCCCAGCTTGTCTGCCTTTTTCTGTTCCAACTGCTCTATCTCTAGGATCTAGAACAGGGGCTAACTCATAGTAACTATTTATTAGACACTTATTGAATGAATTAATAGTATTACTTCCTAAACCATAAATAAGGATACTAATCTTTTATTAATCAATGCCAAGAGCCAATTGATTCTGATGCTGTTTCTCAAGGTGCTATTTACTACATCCTTCTTCAACTATCACATCTCGACCAAGTTCAGAAATTAGCTTTGTTTATGTCCCAACTCAGTATTTTTTTTTGGCATGGGGATAATTATAATTTGGGTTGATGTTTCAGTTCCCACTGTAATCAATATCCTTCCCTCAGGCCAGTAGTTAGTCTTGAACCTAATCTATAAAGAAATGTGTAGCATATAAAACAAAATTATTTAACTAAATTGAATAAATGGGCATTCTTTGAGAGTAGATATCATGACGTGCTTATGCATGGTGTCTGTAAAATGTGTTTGATTTCATTATTTACAAGAATTTATCTCTTCGGGCCCCGTGGCTCACCCCTGTATTCTTAGCTATTCAGGAAGATGAGATTTGAGGGTTGAGGTGCAAATCCAACCCAGGCAGGACAGTCCAGGAGACTTATCTCTAATTAAACACCTCTCCCCCCACCCAAAAAAAAAACCTGCCAGAAGTGGAGCTGTGGCTCAAGTAGTACAGTGCCAGCCTTGAGTACAAAAGCTTAGGGATCGTGCTCAGGCCATGAGTTCAAGCCCCAAAACCAGTTCACACACACACAAAGAATTTATTTATACAACTATCAACTGTTGTCACATTGTTCTTGATCATTTTACTTTCAGCAAAATGTTTCATCATTACAATGCTCCATAGTTATATAACTACTGAGACGAGAAAGCTTAAGATAATGCATTAGACATTTGTACAAAGCAAACTAATAAAAACTGTGTGGAACATGACCACAGCACTTTATGTTATTATTCAACCAACATATTTTGCAATTACATATGGAAACTGAAATACCATTATCTAGTTATTTTTCTAATTCATTAACTAAACAAATTCTAAAGTAGATTGAAATTCATACTTTTAGGAATATCCTGAAAATATTCATATTCCACTTGTCACTTTAGTTTTCCTCCTATAGCGATTTCTTTAAAATGTGTTGATCTAACTTTTGAGTTGTTAGTAATATTGTTCCCAGTAATCTTATTAGTAATATTTGAATTCTTTAAAACCTACCATAATTGCCTCAGGTTGGTGAACAAAAAGTAAAAAGGGGTACACATTAAACAAATATTTCCCATCTGTAAAAAATATTACCAAATCAGTTTCTAACTCAAATGAAGATAATCGTGTTCATTTAACTCTGTGAACACTATGAAAATAGAGGTTGCAAATAAATTACTGTATATATTCCTTACCCTAATTATTGATACATTAATTGTTGGTAACTTATTTGTAACTCTTTGAACCTTAGTATTTGTCCATAATGTGTTTTGTTACCACCTAATTCAGAGTTGAAGCTTTTGGAATGGTGGAAGATCCGTAGTTTAGATCTCCTTACTTCTCATAGTTAATCAAGGCTAAAAATGTGTACAGAAACATTTGTGTGGTTTCTTTCCAAGTCCTTCCATTTCCTTACAAATGGGGCAATGTCATTCATTCTGATAGAGGCATAAAATTCCATTGTGTATATGTACCACATTTTCCTGATCCATTCATCTACTGAGGGGCATCTGGGTTGCTTCCATATTTTAGCAATGACAAATTGTGCTGTGATGAATATAGTTGTGCTGGTGGCTTTAGTGTGGTCTTGCTTGTAATCTTTTGGGTAGATGCCCAAAATTGGAGCTGCTGGGTTGTAGGAGAACTCTATGTTGAGACTTGAGGAACCTCCAAACTGCTTTTCAGAGTGGTTGAACAAGTTTACACTCTCACCAACAATGTAGTAGGGTTCCCGTTTGGCCACATCCCCTCCAGCATCTGTTATTATTGGTTTTCCTGATAATGGACACTCATACTGGGGTAAGGTGGAATCTCAATGTTGTTTTGATTTGTATTTCTGTTATGGCCAGTGATATAAAGCACTTCTTTATGCCTCTATCAGAAAGAATGACATTGCTCTATTCGTAAGGAAATAGAAGTACTTGGAAAAAATTATACTAAGTGAAGTGAGCCAGACCCAAAGAAACATGGACTCTATGGTCCCCTTCATAGGGAATAATTAGCACAGGTTTAGGCTAGTCACAGCAGAGGATCACAAGAACCTAATAGTTATGCCCCTATGAATGCATAACATAATGCTAAGGGAAATGAACTCCATGTTATGGAAACAACTGTTATATCACTGTTGTAATTACTTTCAACATGCCATGTGAAACCTTAGCTTCTATTGTTGATGATCCTCTTGTATCCCCTTCCTGTGGTTGTACCTGTACTATCACTTTATCTTATCTGAGTACATTGGAAACTGTACATACTGGTATTAGAACTAGGAAATTGAAAGGGAATACCAAAATCGAGAGACACAGGGTAAAACAAGACAAATGACTCCAAAAGCAATACTTGCAAAACTCTTTGGTGTACAACTGAACAACTCATGGGGGGAGAGGGAAAGGGGGAGGAGAGAGGGGGAATGAGGGAGGAGGAAACAAGCAGTGCAAGAAATGTATCCAATGCCTAAAGTATGAAACTGTAACCTCTCTGTACATCACTTTGACAATAAATAAGGAAAAATAATTTAAAAAATAAAATAAAGCACTTCATGTGTCTCTTGGCTGTTCTCATTTCCCCTTCAGAGAAGTCTCTTTTGAGGTCTTTAGCACATTTGATGAGGGGGGTGGCATTGGTTCTTGGAGGAATTTATTTTTTAAATTTCTATGTATAAATTATATGAGGCCTTTCTCAGTTGTATGACTGGTAAAGATCTTCTCCCAATCTGTGGGTTTTCTATTTATGCAAGATATGTCCTTTGCCATGCAGAAGCTCTGTAGCTTGATGCAGTCCCATTTGTCCAATCTTTCTTTGATTTCTTGCATTTCTTAATAAAGATTAAGGAAGTTTCATCCTGTGCTAAGGAGCCCAAGTGTTTCTCCTATTCCTTCTTCAGTTTTCAGTGTATCTGATTTTACTTTGAGGTCTTTGATCCATTTGGAATTGATTTTGGTGCAGGGTTATATATAAGGCTCTAGTTTTAGTTAGTTACAAGTGTAACTATTTGTTACACCGTTTGTTGAAGAGGCTGTCTTTCTTCCATCCTATTTTGTTAGCTCCTTTATCAAAGATTAAGTAGCCATAGTTCTGTGGGCTCTTTTGTGGGTCTTCAATTATGTTCCATTGGTCCCCAGGCCTGTTCTTGGAAAAAAATCATACTAAGTGAAGTGAGTCAGACACAAAGCAACATGAACTCTATGGTTTCCCTCATAGGGAATAATCAGTACATGTCTAGGATAGTCATAGCAGGAGATCACAATAGACCAATAGCTATGCCTGTATGACCACATAAAATGATCCTAAATGAAATGAACTCCAAGTTATGGAAACAAGTGGTATATCATTGTTGTAATTATTTTCAATATGCATGTGAAACCGTACCCTATTTTTTTCTCTCATATTCCCTTCCTGTGCTTTTACCCTTGCTATCACTGTATCTGATCTTAGTACCCTGGTTACTGTATATACATGTATTGGAACTAAGGAAGAGAAAGGGAATCCTAAAATCAAGAGACAAAGGATAAAAGACAAACCATTGCAAAAGCAATACTTACAAAACCATTTGGTATAAACCAACTGTACAACTCATAGGAGGGAGAGGGAAATGGGGAAGGAGGGTGGGGGCAGGAGGAAAAATAAGGGGGGAAGTAACAAGTTGGATAAGAAATGTTCTTGTCTTACATGTGAAACTGTAACCCCTCTGTACTTCACTTCAACAATAAAAAAAAAGCATAAAAAAGAGAGAAATAGCCCAATGTGTCAGTATTTCTAAGGGTTATTAAATTATTTGCATTTTATATTCATATGTCTAATTCTTGAATTAACTGCCTATGTGATCATCCAGAAGCTGGATAGATTTATTTAGTTGGGCTTAGGCAATTAAAAAATCTTAAAAAAAAAAAAAAAGAAAAGAAACATTAGTGTGGTATGAGGGACGAGGTAACAAACAGTACAAGAAATGTATCCAATGCCTAACATATGAAACTGTAACCTCTCTGTACATCAGTTTGATAATAAAATTTGAAAAAAAAAAAAAGAAACATTAGTGTGGAATTTTGTGAGGGAGAAAGGCAAACAAGTCACATAATTTTCACATTGCAACAACTTTTGAATGATGAATTTTAACTAATAATTACAGTTGTAGAATTCAGTGATTCTCAAAGATTTCCCCAAAACTATTCTAGGAGAAAAAGTGAAATCCATACTTCTGGGCTTTCTGGAACAAAGTAGTACATAATCAGAACAATTCCTTGAAGTGAGTCATTTTATTTGAAATGTTCATGGGAATATTTTCATTGCATATTCCTAACACATAATTTTCATATTGAAAGTTGTTCTACAAATATCAAATAAAATTGCCAAGAGAAAGTCCATCTTTATCTTTGAACATTTATGCTTTGAAAACCTCAACCATTTGCTAAAGAGAATTCAGTTTAAGGTGATTATTTAGTGGTCAATGCCATAATAAATAACAGTAACTAAGGTTTAATGATTTTAATAGCTTTCTCTAAAACTAGGCCATCATTTTCTATTCCTGTCAGCTAAGAAATGCATGAAAAGTTTGGCATATTCTATGATTAGATTTCTTTGGGAAACTAATCAAGGTCCATTTCATATGAATGAAATATAGATTTTTCTGATTCTCTCTCTCCCTCCTTCTCTTGATCCCTCTCTTCCTTTCTCTTCCTTCTTCTTCTCTCCCTCCTTCCCTCTCTTTATTTCTCCCCTCCTCTCTTTTCCTCTCTCTCTCTCTCTCTCTCTCTCCCCCCCTGAGGAAAAATTTAGCTAATAAAGCAACCAAAAAGTCATCACAGGAAATATCTAAGCCCACCTAGAAAATCTCAGAGGTCAACAGCACAAGAAAGGTTGTTTTTGCCTAACCAGCAGTCTTTCACATTCTCTCTGAATGAAGAGGATACATCTGGATGACCCTCTCTAGAATACCACTATTTTCTCAGTGTCTAGTTTGTCCCTGGTCTCGGTCATTTCACATACACACAAGACTGTAAAGTGTCTACATAAAATGACAAGTGCCCTGGAGGGGCAGGGGCTCATCAATGTTACCGAAATGCAGGGCTTCAGTGTTTTGATACTTTCTCATCTCTGCACTACGGATGTCACTGTCACCTTTCGGTAAGATAGCCATGGCCAGCAGAAGGCCTAGAAATGCCAATTGTAATTAACTTTCTTTTCAAATATGTTTGACAGTTTCATGCTGAGAAGTGCTTCTTACCTTTTGAACTTTCAGATTGCTTGGCTGAGCAAAATGTGTATCATTTTCTTTTAAAATTGCCTTACAAAGAGCCACGTACTATGATATTCTTGCACATGTCAGCCATTTATAAGAGATTTAGATTTTTAAGCAGATTATCCTTGTTCCATCTGAGAGACCTTGCTTTTGTCTGAAGCATGGGATATGTTCAGGTTCATCACAGAGCCCCAGGACAAGGACATTCATATATTCATAAATGTCAAAGACAATGACCCTTCCTCATGAGCCTATCATCCTAGCTGTTCTACCAGGTAACATTCCTGAGACCTGTGAAAGCCAGAACCATGCTCTTTGACAGCAGCTAAAGTTAGGAAGGAAATGTTCTTTGGGTCCAGTTCCATGCAATATGGTTATTCATCATTTTTAAAATGACATCAAAAATCAATAAAAGTGGAAGAACTCTGTAAATGCATCTTTTCCTAATTGAGAGGCTTAACCTGACTTTTGCAGTAAGAATAATATACCTAACTGTGACCTACTTTAAAAAATGTAGGAAGTCACTTTATGCTTGCTTCAGTCTTTCATAGGGCCTTCCAACTCTTTTTTTTTTTTTTTTTTTTGGTCAGAGTAGTCATTTTTTTTTCAAGAGTATAGATCCTCACCAGCATTCTGATCAAGGAGAAAGGTTTCATACTTCAATAGTGCACGTAATGGAATTGGTCAGATTTGAAGCATGGGCGCACATTTTATCTGGGATCTTTAATTTTTTTACAGTTCAGCTGACAGAAATTTAACTAAAATGTTGCTTATGTGTCCAGTAAGCAGACTCCCCAAATAACATTTGCCTTAATTTGCTGTACATTTCTAGAAAAGTGTGGAACATATTTACATTTTTATTAGTCCCTTGGTTAATTAGAAATACTCCAGATGTCAGATCTACAAGATTGTTATTCTACCCAATGATATAAATATGCCGACTACTCATAGTTTTCACACAAACTGAAAATCCAGAGGATTACCAAATTAAAAAACAAACACCTTGCATCTTAAAATTATCTTCTGTAGTCATCAGGTAAGTAACAAAGGCAGATAGAACACAGAGATTCCCACTAGCCAGGAAGATGAAAACATGGCCTGCTATCCAAAAATATTTTTAAAGGGAATTAAAAGCCTCATCTTCTACTGCCTTCATGCAAAAAGGTGATTCACCTAAAATGTTACGGCTTTGTGCATCTGAGCTGTATTTTCATCTGGTGTTTCAATTTAAGACATTTATAATCCAAAAATTATATGAAAAATACTAACACCTTAGGTGAAGAGAGGAAGGAGAGAGAATACATATTCAAAAAAAATTTAGAGTAGATATTCTACAAAATTAAGAAAACTGAAGGAAGTGTTGGGGTTGGGAGGGGTGAGGAAAGAAAGGTGAAAGGGGTGACAATGATCAAGGATCATATTCACAAACTGCTTGTTGAATAGCAACTGCTTTGTACAAATACTTAAAGATAATACAAGAAAATAAATAAATAAAATAAAATACAGCTCAGTTCCCTATACATGAAGCATTTGATGTTCTGTTGAGCTTACTTGTAATGCGATCTCTGAAGATGAAGAATGGATGGCTTTCCGTTTTTCTAATTGGAGGAAATGTAACAACATTTCTGACTATATGTAGGAAACCTAACCAAGACTGTCAAAAGTAGTGGCAAAGCTACCAGAAACTTGTTACCACTTAAAAAAAAATAAAACTTATGGTTTTTAAGGTTTCAAATGAAAGGTTTTTCCAGTAGGAACATGATATTTTCTAATTACACAATTTTTATCAGTAGGATAGATTGCCTTTTTTTAAATAACAGAATATTCCTACAAGTCAACAGGTAAAGCTATTCTTACTGTGAGTCCTATTTACCACATGCTTTCTGTTGGAGACCAGTCAACAAAGAATAAAACAGAAAATCTAGAGAAGTGATATGAATAAAACATTAACTATAACACTCATTTAAATATTTATTAGAATTATTATATTTATTTATTAATGTAAGTAATTGAATATACTAACTAAACTTTCTTGAGCTCTTACTAAATTACTTTTTGATTGTGAGTTTTTTCTGTAGGGATTGTATTAAAAAGCATCTCATTTTTTAAGCCTGAAAAAGAATTGATCAAAACTGTTTTAGGATTCAATCTGATTTAAAAGAGGCAAACTGAGATGTAAAAGTAGCCAGATATGAAGTGAAATGTCAATATTTTGACTGCCCCAATATACGGAATTTTTCTTGTCCAACCAGAAAGTAAAGAAGACAACTGAAAGAACAGGATTTGTAATTACAATTTACCTACCTCGGATTTAACTTCAGTTTTCAAGATACTCCAACAGCATATTGATAAGTGCTTAGTTTTTCTATGGTATGTCTACAAAACTTTGACAAGTTCCTAATTAATTCTGATTCTGCAAGAATCACCCACATTTGTCTCTGCTACCTGTCAAAAGCCACATTATTGAAACAGAGTTCATGAAGATTCAGAAATTATTGCAGTGCAAAGAAAACTATGTATTTAATCTATACCTGTTTGTTTCCTACTTTGCTTTCTTTTCCAATTTATATTCTACTTAGTGAGGGCACTCAGAGCTCTTGCACTTGGCCTGCAGAAGGCTGTGGGTGATGGATCTCAAATGACATCCATGCTTTACACAGGAAAATGACTGAGAATGCATGGAAGAAGTCTGCTTGAAATCATTAAAAACAAGTGGGAGAAGAAAAACATCACAAGTTCATTACACCCATCTTGTTCCAAACCCCTTCAAACTACTCAAATACAACAAATTAGTCAAAAATATGCTAGGAGAAAAACCAAATAGTCATTTTTTTTTATAATTAAAGCCCATGATTTAGAATAGGAAGAAATTTGAAATCATCACACATGCAAATTTCATCTGTATATAGTTTATTAATTTGAGAAGATTTATGAGATGGCTACTTGCATGGATATAGTTTGTTGACTCTTGCATGTTCTTACACATGTATTCAAGGTTGAAGCAGTGTATTAATAATAAACTACTATTTTGTTTGTTTTACTACAATAGGAATGGCAGGCTCATCTCTCTTGCTTTTTTGTCTGTGGCATTGCTGTGACTGGTACTTGAATGTCACATGTATACTAAGATAGACTGGCACAAAAGTAAGTAACACTGCACTACTTTGCAATATTTATTACTGTAAATGAACAAAGCTAAATTTTAAAGTTAATATGTAGAACTATATGGAAGTATTCATATCTCTCTTCATAATTTTTTGCTGATAAACTATATTGATCAAGAACGGAATATTTATTTATGTGAGGATAACTACAATTTACAAATACAGTATACTTTTTACTTATAAATACTGAGCAAGAAATATGAGATGCAAATACAAAGGGAGGGGACACTTGTTCTAAATTTAGCAAATTTTTAAATTAAACGAAGTCATATATACTGTTTTCTTTGCCTCTTGCCGAGTTTTCCTTATTCCACAATTATATAATATCTAGAACTAAGTATCTTAAACGGACTTGTGGTATTCCCAAAGCCACCTTCACCCCCACACACTTTTTTCCACACATGTTAACTCATCAACTACTTAAAAGCCTCAAGACCCACACAACAACAACAAAAGACAAATTCCATGGACTATGCAAATCCCTGAATGACTAATAACTCATTTTCTCCCTTAGCACCACACTAAGTATTCAAAATCTAGAGTATATTTAGACTTACATTGCTCTAATACTCAGTAGATGTATGCACTAGTGACTCCTGTATCAGTCAGCATCGATCTAGCAAGACCATTTCTAATCTACAACTTAATGACCATGCCCATTTGCTCAGCCTTCAGAGCATTCTGTTCATGTGAAATGACTTTGGTTATGATGAATTTCTAAAAGTTAATAGTAAAATTTCCCAGTATAGTTATCAAGACTTTATACTCACCCTAACAGTAGTCTTTGATGTCTCTTGTTTATCCTGCCTAAGCTATCATCCTTTGCTGTAAAGTGACTCAATATCATTTAGGCCACCTTTACAAGATGACCCTGAGGCAATCAAAGAGGTATTGAAGGCAGTAATCCAATTGGTAAAACAGACCGCTCCACAAAGCCTGGTCTATGACTATCCTCCCATTCAGCCTGATCTCTCAGCAACACAGAGCCTATACTAAGGCTGATATACCAAAGCTAGACTATCACTTCTCTACACTTGGGTAGCATTCATTAGGTTTTTACATAAAGGAGGTGTTATGAGATACTTAAAAAGTATGCCTTTTCTTACGGAAAATCAAACCCATCTAAAAAGTTTTACAGAGAGAAGAGACGAACCTAACAACTTTGTATGACAGCTTTAAGATCAGAACAAGGAATGGAATAATTATTCCCTAGGGAATAATTAGTACAGGTTTAGGCTAGTCACAGCAGAGGACCACAAGAGCCCAATAACTATGCCTTTATGAACACATAAGATGATGCTAAGTGAAATGAACTCCATGTTATGGAAATGAGTGTTATATCACTGTTGTAATTACTTTCAACATGCAATGTGAAACTGTAGCTTTGTTTGATGATGATCCTCCAGTATCCCCTGCCTGTGATTGCCCCCATGCTATTCCTGTATCTCATCTGAATACCCTAGATACTGTATATACTGGTATTAGAACTAAGGAAGGGAAAGGAATATCAAAATCGAGAGACAAAGGATAAAAAGACAAACGACTACAAAAGCAATCCTTACAAAACCATTTGGTGTAAACCAACTGAACAACTCGGGGGGGGGGGGGGCGGGGGGAAGGGAAAAGGGGAGGGGCAGGAGGGAAATGAGGGAGGATGTAACCAATTGTATAAGAAATGTACCCACTGCCTTATGTATGAAACTGTAACCCGTGGGTACATCACGTTGACAATAAATAAGTAATTATTCAAAAAAAAAAGAACAAGGAAGTGATATCTTAAGAAATGTTCAATGTTTTAGAGAGGGGGAATGAAAGAAAAGTATTCCTCATATTTAAAAGGAATGTTGTGGTACCAAGGCATAAAACATAAAAACAGAACTGGCTTGGCACATTTGAAGAACTGAGAAGTTTTCTAATGGAGAAATAAAGAACTGCCTTAGAAAGAGCAAATTGGAACAAAACAAGAATGGAATCTTAGATTCTAAACAGTTTTGCAGGCTAATAGCAGATAAGGTCTTAGAAAGGGTGGTAGGCAAGTGACAAGTTTAAAATAAACTTGGAAATAGTACCTGAGACATTCTGAAGAGTGAAATACTACAGGGGCAGAGCATAACCAATGATGGTAATAAAATGTAATTAGGAGCAAGTATGTAGATTCATGAATACTCTTAGCAAGGGAACAGTAATACGCATGTATCTGTTGGGAGCAAAAGATATCTTTCTCAAGTGCTTTCTCATTGTTATCCAATATCTCTCCTGCTTGGAACTAGGAAATTGAAGGGGAATACCAAAATTGAGAGACACAGGGTAAAAAAAGACAAACAACTAAAAAAGCAATACTTGCAAAACTGTTTGGTGTAAGTGAACTGAACACCTGGGGGGGGGGGAAGGGTAAGGGGGGGGTATTAGGGACAAGGTAACAAACAGTACAAGAAATGTATCCAATGCCTAACGTATGAAACTATAACCTCTCTGTACATCAGTTTGATAATAAAAATTTGAAAAAAAAATAAAATAAAATGCATTCTTTTTGTTTTTTTTAATTGCCAATCCTGGAGTTTGAACTCTGGGCGGGGAACTATCTCTGAGCTTCTTTTGCTCAAGGCAAGCACTCTACCACTAGAGCCACAGTACCCCTTCTGATTTTATTGAATACTTTATTAGAGATAAGCATCTCGGAGTTTCTTGTCTGGACTGGCTTCAAATGGAAATCCTCAGACCTCAGCCTTCTGTGTAGCTAGGATTACAGGCTTGAGCCATTGGCTTCCAGCTCAAATACATTCTTAAAGGCAGAAAATTAAATATGTATAGTATCTCTTTGCTTATGATACACAGAATTCTATGTGGGGGGCATAAAAACAAGCAATATAGGTTTCAGATGAATAAACAGGAAGATAAATATAATTTTAAATATTTCCGTGTTTATAATGAGTTCACTTGCAGAAACAAAGGAGTGAAGAAAGAAAGTGAGTGTGAGGAAAAGGAGGTAAGCAGCAAATATTTGTTTCAGAATTAAAGATATATTGAATAAGAAATGAGAAGCAATCATATTAAACTCCATTCTGTAGGGCAGGACAGAAATGTGCTGCTAACTTTTTAAGGTGAAAAACTTGGTCCTTCAGGGAGAGCTATGTCTTTTGATAGCCATGTATCATTATACATTTTAATGGACATCTTCATCATAACACTACCTCCCTTTAATTAAATATGATGCTTTGCAAAATCCTAACTGTATTCTATGGGGAAGCTACATGTACCACCATTTTACAAAGGAGAGGATTCAGTCCCAGAAAGATCACGTTCTTTCCAACTACAGTTAAAGAACTGGGATTTTAACTTACTTTGCTAAACTTCTAACAGTACACCATACTCTTCTTATAATTCTGCATGTTATAATTCAAGTTTATTTATTAAATTAATTTATGATTTTTGTCTGGGCTTCAACTCTAGGCCTGGGTGCTATCCCTGAGCTCAAGCTTAGTGCTCTACCACTTGAGCCACAGAGCCACTTCTGGTTTCTGGTGGTTAATTGGAGATGAGTCTCATGGACTTTCCTGCCCCTGCTGACTTTGAACCATGATCCTCAGATCTCAGCCTCTAGAGTAGCTAGGATTACAAGAGTAAGCCACTGGTACCCGGCTTTGAGAGATCTTCTTAAATGGCATTTTTCTTCATTCCTATATGTACTTGTATATCTTTTACCTAAATGATGTATACATATTGATTATGTGTAAAAATGCATTCTACAATTTCAACTTTACTAGAGATCAATGCTGATCTCTCAATGTTGATCAACATGTTTAGTGGTGTTTGATATGTTATAATAGAATTCATCCTTCTGTTATACCCTTATCATAGTAGTTTATAGTACAAGGAAAAAACAAAAGAAGATGAGGAGTAACCTTGTGAGTAGTTCCCTAAAGTGGAAAAAGTAAAGTACTTTCACTCAGACTGACAGACGCATTATCTAAACGCAAAGTAACCTCAAGATAATTGAAACAAACATAATTAAATTAGTGTTTAAAGGCTTCTGAGCACTGTTTTTGCTACATTTTCCTATATCATTTTAGTCAGATTTAAATATGAGTCTCTATTTTATAATAAAGATTTGCCCCATGCTTCATGAGAATTGTGGATATTGGTTTTGTAGAAGGGAAAGGAATTGGCTGGTGAGCAGACTATGCAGAGTGAGTGAGCCAGAAGCTCGCGAGGCTTATTATTTTCAAACACAGTCCCTATTTATGACAAACTTTTGAGAAAACTGGACCAAATTCCTTTTACACACAACAGTGACAGTTGTGCCCTCTTGCTTCTCAAAAATGAGAAGATTTTTAAATGAGATTGTGGATCTTGATAGGAACTAAATGATGAAAACAATTGTCTATAATAGGCTTTGAAAAGCATCTTGGGAAGGAGTGTTCTTAAATCCTCATAAATGAAAGTCCATCCTATTTACAAATATCAGACGTAAAGGTAATAGGCAGCCTCTCTTTCTGATTCTTTTTTTTTAAATTTATTTATTATTGTCAAAGTAATGTACAGAGGGGTCACAGTTACATACGTAAGGCAGTGAGTACATTTCTTATCAAACTTGTTACCTCCTCCTTCATTTTTCTCCCATCTTTCCCCCTCCCCAGATCCCTCCTCCTCCTCCCCTAAGATAGTTGGTTTACAGCATATTGTCTTGTAAGTATTGCTGTTGCACTGGTTCACTTTTTACCCTTTGTCTCTCCATTTTGGTTTTCCCCTCCCCTAGTTCCAATAAATGTACATACAGTACCCACTGTACCAAAGTCAGTTACAGTGACATCAGGGGTATCCCTGAGGAAAGACAAATGAAAAAGGCATAATTTCATAGGGTACATTGGAAATAACAACAACCAGACCCAAAGAAACATAAACTCTATGGTTTCATTCACTGGAAACGATTAGTACTTGTCTAGGATAGTCCTAGCAGAGGATCGCAATAGCTCAAACGCAATGTACATATGGAAATAAGTAGTTTGTCTTTCCAATTCTTAACTTTACTCTTATTATCAGGGCAGGGTTAGGGCACAATGGGGGTTGGGTGAGGAGGATAAGGTACATGACAGCACTGGTGGAATCATATTAAATATAGTCATTAGTGCCCCGTGTGTGTGTGTACGCGGGCACACACGCACAGTGTGCTCACACTGGACTTGAACTTGGGGCATGGGCTTTGACCCTGAGCATTTTTGCTCAAGCCTAGTGCTCCATCACATAAGCCACAACTCCATTTCCAGCTTTTTGGTATTTTATTGGCGATAAAAGCCTCGTGAACTTTCCTGCGTAAGCTAACTTCAAGCCACAATCTTCAGATCTTGGCCTCTTAGTTAGCCAAAATCACAGATATGAGCACCAGTGCCTGGCTTAGTTTCTTCTTTTTTTTTTCTCACACATTACACTCATTCTTTAGACGCAGGAGTCCTCATTCTTTTCTCTGGCTCATACCCAGGAAAGTCTAATGGGTAGAAAGACAAAATATTTGGGTTTCGATATCACTTGGAGAGGTTGATTGCTCCTACCTATTTCCTCATCAGAAAAGAGTTTTAGTTAGATTAGAAATGTACTCACTGCCTTGAAACTGTAATTCCTCTGTACATTACTTTGACAATAAATAAATAAATTTTTAAAAAAGAAAAGTGTTTGATGCTTTACATCACAATTTGTATAATTAATCTTTTGATTTTTTTTTGAAATTGCATTTTTGTTGGTGGTGCTATTATGCTATCAAGCCACATTTAGTGCTGAAAGGAAACAACAACACATATGAATGTGGCAATAGAAATTGAGCTCCACTAATGATATAACTAAGAACTAAATGAGTAAAATGCTGCCATCTTTTCTTTATTGACAAGGTTGGGGAAAGGAAGTAGGGTAGAGAATAATTTCTAATTTTAAATGTAAATTTACCCAATTGTTAATACCTTATAAATTAGCTCAGATAATCATTTTTAATTTCCAGAATCTTCCCTTTCTTACTCACATAGGTTTTGCCTTATATATTATGACATGAGAAGTTTGCTATTCTAGCTTCAAGGACTAATCTGTGGGTCCAGTAACTGAAACAGGAAACAATAGTACAATAGAGGGCTTCTTGGCTCTAGTAAGGAACAAGTGGAATCAGGTTGAGGTAAATAAGTCACTTCAAATGACTCTGGTCCACTCTTGCTGCTTCAGAAATACTTGAGAGTACCTGGCATTATGTTGCATTGAAACTGCTTTTCCCAGGGTAATGAATTATGTACCATTTGTACTCCAACCTCTTTTAAGCACTCAGCTCCAAATGTTTACATCAGTGCCAGTGAGTGTAAGGTGATCTCATTAGGGCAGGAGAGGTGGAATATATATTAGTAGACATAGTATAATTAAATCCCCAATAGCTTCCTGTCAATCTATGATTAAAATGCAACTCCATATTCCTTAGATGAAACTACAAAGCTGCAACTCCATAACATATTTCAAAAGGAAAAATCCTCCCAAACCGATCTGGCCCAGTCCATATGTTGCTGCTGTGTTGGAGGAAGTAGCTTCAGCCCTCATGTGATGTGAATTCTGTTGGCACCCATCAGCCTCCTCTCAAGGCCAGTTGTAAGGAACCAACCATTAGTTTGTATTATGCATTATGAAAAATCCTGAGGGAGAGGCATTTTACAGCTGAATGTTTTTTACTTTGTCGTTCTACTTTAAACTCATTTACTAATTCAAGGTTTTGGTTCTCTTTCACAAGACTTAAAATAATTTAAAGGAGTTTTATGTTTCTTCCCATTTGGGAACTAAAACTACATTGAGCTTCTGAGATGTATTGAGACCTACCTGCCTTCTAGAACTAGACATTGAGGATCTATATACAATATCATTTGATTATCTAGGGATGTTTTCTATTATATATATATATATATATGATATTACAAGTTTTTATACTTCAGATGTACAAGCTGATTTGGACATAATATGCAAACATGAGTGTTTTAAAATCAACCATTTAAGTTATTTTAGATATACCTTAAACATCTAGCTTCACATTCTTACAAGAGAAAGGTAAACCCATCCTAAACATCTATAATCTGAAAGCAAGAACCACTGTTTGATTATTGATCTATAGGCTCCTGTAATGTATATATGTGTGTTTGATTTACACATAACATACACACATACAAACACATATATATAGTGAGATTTTTTTTAGTATATGGCAATGAAAGTGACTTAGTAAGCTGTCAGTTTGAAGTGAACATATGTTTTGATAACACCTCCAAAGAAATATTATCTTAGAATGTGTGTGTTTGTGTTGGGTGATGTTGGAGCAAATGTATACAAATGTCTATTTCTCTCTCTACCTTTCTGCTCCTTATAATATATTTGTCTTTATATATTATACTTATAAATTGCTGTGGTGAATTGAAACCCCTTTGTACAATTACTTCAAGAAAATAAAAATTAAAATAATAAAAAAATAGGCATTTGTCTTGAAAGAATGCAATTAGAAATAAAAAAGCCAAAAATTTACAAGCTTGTTATACCTCTTATTTTCATTAGAATTGTAAATTTTAAAAGGTAGAGGAAAATAAAAATTTCACACAAAATCAAAAGGAGATCTTCAAAATAAATATACGTAAATGACAGCAAATTGCCATGAAGAAGTTATAGGCCAAGGTGAGCTCATTTTAGGGCAGCCTCTGCTCTTCCTTTCCTATATCTAATCCCATGCATCTGTTCATTCATTTGCCCCCCTCTTTACTATGATATGGCTCCTGTAGGTTGCTTGGCAACCATTATAATGCTGCTGCACATGCGTGCTACATAATAAATCCTATCTTGCTTTATTTTTCTGCTCCTTTAAAACAAGGAATTACAAGATATTTCCCCTTTTTCTAACGGACAAAAAAACCTGGGAATTTAAAAAGCCCATAAAATGCCTGCAAGGATGTAGATAAGTAATTAAAAATCTTGACAAACTGCAACTGATCATTGCCTACATGCAGTTATTATTTGCAGTGGCCTCCTCTTTTAACTATATGTCTACATTAATGTACATATGTCGATAGATGTTGGTGTGGCACCATAAAGAGGAAAAGAGGGAAGAGAGTGACAGCTGCTTCATCCTAGACAAAGGAAATGAAGGGAATTCCTGGAAATAATCGTGTGTGTGTGTGTGTGTGTGTGTGTGTGTGTGTGTGTGTGAACAGTAGATGCAAGTAGTAAGAAGACAGGACCTGAACTAAATCTATCAACTTTCTTCTATAAGAAATCAGACAAAGCTTAAGGCCTTCCCCTTCCCCTTCTTGGCAAATCCCAGTGCCCTGCTGCTTTCATTTGTTTTTGATCTGCCTCATTAAAAGACTATTGATGGCTTTAACCATTGTCCTTGTTTGGGTGCTGATTTACAAGCACTAATATCTGACTGTGAGAGATTAATGGGAGCCCAGGCAGTTTACGATTATCCTGAGGTCCCTGACCACACATGTAGGGGTTTGGGTAGGGGTCATGCACTCCTATGAAAAACTCCAAAGCAGGCTTAAACCTGGGAACATTTTAATAGGATTGAAGCTGTAATAGGATTTGGCTGCTTGGCCGAAACTGGATGGTGTGGTTTGTGTGGGATTTCTTTCTTTTCTCTTAAAAAATATATGTATGTGTATACATATTTGTGTATATGTATATATAATTGTAGCATCATTATTGTCTTTGAATAAAAGGGTAATATTTTATGTTGAATTCCAAATATTTTTACTGTAGTTTAAAGAAGTCATTTAAGAAAATGTTGTACAATGTGGGATATTAAAAGAAAAGAATGCTTAGGCATGAAATGCTATTTCTATTATGTAGTAAATTAGAAGGTAATACATAAAAGATGGGAAAAGAATAAAATTCTGTTGTGAATGGCTGTGTATTTTTAGCTAAAAATGCTTTAAGAGGTCTAAAAGACACTGGCAAGGAAAGCTATTTATAAAAGAGGATGTTTCTCCCAGGCAGGCGGGCCTCCCTGGCACCACCTTGGCTGAGGAGCACAGTGCCCTCCAGCTCAAGTTCCCGTCAATGAAACAACAAGGACACACTCTGAGTGACAGCAGCAGTGCGGAGAATTCGATTTTTTTGAATAATATCACAAACACGAATAAAATTCAAAGTAAAGATGCCACATTCTTGATAGTATCCCAAATGGAATTCTATCAATATTTTATCTCTCCGTTGAAATCCAGCGAATGAGGTGGTGTGATTTGCGGACACTGTCTTCTATGTCCAATTCAATTGATTATTGTTCTTAGATTCAGAAAGAGTATGTTAAAAAATATTTAACCTCTTGTACTCTAGCCATTGGAACATTATAAGGAAACTATCACATAAAAAGATGCCTTCAATAATTTTGGTGTGCCAGAAATGGACAGGTAAGATATACGGTACTGGCCGAAGGGTCACACAGGTCCCCTTTTATAGTCCCTAACCTGTAAATCTCCAAGCACAAAAGAAGTTACAGTAGCTGTAAGACCTCATAAAAAGGTAATAGGAAAATAAATTACAGATTTTGTTTTTGAGTTGCTTTAAAAAGCTAGTTGTAGGACAACTTTCCAGAAATCTAAATTTTTGCTCAAAAGTCCAGAGTGTATGTATAGCTTTGAAGCAACTCACATAACACACTCAAATTTGTTAAACACTCACCTCACTCTACTGAGTTATGGGCTGTTACTCTGTTTCACAAAGATGCCCCATTCTTTAAATAGAACTAGAGAGATGAAATGAACATATTGCCTCTGTGTTCTTTCCCAGAATCATTTTTTCCTTTGTTTTCCTTTCTGAAGATTATTTCTCAGAACCTATTTGTAGTATTTTTGTAATAAGGATCTTCCAGCTCAAAAATGTGAATGATTTTTAATTGTTTTTATTACTCCATTCCTTTCGACGTAGGCACTATCTACGTCTGTCCATGCTACAAAATTGAGAATTTTATTATAGTGGTAGTTACTTTGGTAGTGCACAGAAGGTAGTAAGTTATCTAAGCTTTCCTTTCATGAATAAAGCAATTCAGAGTGGTGATTTTAGGGTCCAGATAGCATGAACATTGTAAGAACTGCAGGAGTGTTGACAGGAAGCTTCTGAGACACAATGCATTGACACTGGTCCGGGCTGAGGTGATCCCAGTACCCCCTGAGGACAAAGCCACAGGAGAGCTGACAGCCACTATAAACATGCTCCATGCACATCAATTGGGACTTTGAAAATCCTCCATTCCTCATCCCCTTCAAAATATGTCCCCCAAGTAGGTTCCTTGCAGTTGTCAGGATCCCTGATGATTACAATCTAATACAAAATTCTAATATTTCTCTTTGTTCACATGTTAGAGAGGAAAAAATATATATTCCTTAATCTAATAACCTGATATTTTCTTTCCAAGTCCAAACTACATTTAAATACCACTTGACTAGTCACTTATACAGTCCTATAATGATGCTACAAAAAGAATCGTGGTGTTCTGTCTTGTAGATAATGAGATATAAAGTGCTCAGCAAGGACTAGTGCAGTAAAATCTATGAATTTACCTAAGTTCAACTCAGAAGCAATTCAAATTTTAACTTTGAAATATCTTGGAAATTAAGTGTCAAAATCTATGTTGTTGCTTTCTGGATGCTAATGGAGTCATGTTATTTATTTATCCTTGGAAGAACAATGTAAACAGATAAGTAAAAGAATAATGCAGGAAAATTTATCCTAAACCCTATAAACTAATTTATTGACACTATTGTTTTGTAAAAAAAAAAACCCACATCACAATCACACATATTGTTTTTACACATAAAGACAAGAATTGCATTTTGTTCAAGTACTAACTCTTGATTGTTGTAACACTAATGAAAACTAATATAAACTCTTAAAATATTTTCAGTAGATTTTCTGGTTTAGAAGACATATCTGATGCAGAGATGATACATAACATAAATGTGTACAAAGAGAAAAATTAGAAGGATTGATTTTATTTGTTCAATCATAACATTTATGATGCTAACATTCCAACACTCTAGATAATCATCTTACATGTAAAGCAGCAGAAAAGTGAAACCAACTATCTAAGAAGCAACCTAATTTTGACAGCTAACATGCCAATTACCACTATAGAAGAAAGACGGCAATTTTCATCTGATCAGATTTTTTTTTCAAAGAAGTCCCAACATATCTATTTGGGGGAGACACTGGGGGTTTTGTTTTGTTTTGATAGAGACATATCATTACATTTTACTTTATAATTTTTAAATACAAATTATCCTCCAAACTGTGATCAGAATTATTTCTGTTTAGATTTAATTACAGTGCTCATGACTGCATGTAACAAATGTAAACGTTCATCAGTATGTAAGGGAACTCCTCGTGGCTCCAGTGTGTGCTGTCTCTGTTCTCCTTATTCCAATAGAAAGCCAATCGCAGCAAAACAAAGAATAGAACTACAACCTGAGTTCAGTACAGAAGTGTTGCAATCTGCACACAGGTTCAACTCACAAAAAGAGTACATATACTTTATGATGTACCTTCTGTGGTTAACTTTTTGTCTCTTTGTTAGGTGACAAAATAAAATTAGCAAAAGAGTACTGTTTCATACAACGACAAGTCAAACCACTCTTCTATCATCTCCTCATGACTGGGATTTTCTTTAGAAATTCTGAGAAAGGGCTGATGATTTTTTTTTTTTTGTCAAACATTTGTGAAGTACTTGACTGATAGGGTTCCTTTCATACATGTCTAGGTGTTAATGTACATTTTGAGTTTTTCATAAAATGACCACACAAACAGCAGGTCCCATGCCAAGTTGGCTGGGGTCCTTTTTCTCTACAAAGTACAGTTTGACACAGACTACACTGTTTTCTGGCCCAAAGAGATTGTATGAGTGTCTGAGAACAACGTGCAGCTTGGCTGTGTAAGTCACCTGGCTAGCTGTCTGCTGTAGAACTTGTCAGAGTCTTCTTTGGAACCAACATCTTAAAGGATCCTACCATGTCCAGAGACAGAGAGAAACAGCAAGAGAGAGAGAGAGAGAGAGAAAGAGAGAGAGAGAGAGAGAGAGAGAGAGAGAGAGAGATGGAGAGAGAGATGGAGCACTAGGTATGGGTCTATGAACTGTCTTTCAGTTTTGCTTCAAAAGACCTAAATTGCTGTGAGGGAACACTAGTTTACCCACTCCCTGCCCTGGTCATTTGTTTGTTTTAAATGCTTGGGTTTTTTTTTTTTATTTGGTTTGGTTTGGGTTTTTGTTGTTGTTGTTGTTGTTTGTTTTTGTTTGCATTTTTTTTTTTAGTACTGGGGATCGAACCCAGGACATTGCACTTGCTAGACAAGTGCTTTGTGACTGAACTACAATCTCAGCCAGTTTCAAGAACTTTTGAAGAGCTGAAGTTGAAGTAGAAACTTCAAATCATCAATGTAATATTATCATGTGGACTCCAATAAGGAGTCTGTTTGATGGATAGCATATGACTCATTCATAATGATCTCTCTGATATTGCATTTTCTAGATTGGTGCTGGTTCCTGAATCAGGTTCTGGTGAGTATTTCAGGGATGTAGGTCATAGTCTAAGAGAATAACTGCACACACCAGACAAAAACTGCTCTGTGGTGATGCAGGCACTGATAGTAATCACTATTTCTTAAGGATTTATGGTTTTCTGGGAGCCTTTGGCTTTATGTACAGTACTTCATTTAATCCTCACAACGACATTCTTATGAGGTAGACAGCACATTTCCTACAAGAGGAAGTTGAGGCTCAGAGATCACAGGGGCCAGTAATCCAGTAAACAGTGCCATCAGCATTTAACATCAGCATTTCTGACTTCTGTTGTACAAGCTTCCTCAGTCTATTACATATCTCTCTCAGTGAAAGTACTGAGCAAATGATAGACCGGACTAAGCCTTATCATAAACCAAGATGCTTCCTAACATGGAATTTTCTGGGAGAAATCCTATCAGCTGTGTTAAACTAGTGTACAATTTGGGTTTAATGAATGGAGATGAAACAGTTTTGAAGCATGCTTTCCCCTTAAATAGTAGTTTGTTATACATGTATCACAGGAGGAAGAAAAGATAGAGAAATATGAAATGGAGAGCTACAAATGATGAATATAAAAATTAATACATATCTATTGTGGAAATAATTTAAAATGTAATCAGTTTCTAAATTATAATACAATTGTTATTCAGCAACTGGCATTGGATGAAATATCTGGTATGGTTGCAACACAGCATGCTGCTAGCAGGAAAAAGAGGGTAACCTTAAGCAACAAATCTCTGAAGTTTCTTAGTTCTGTGCATGGGCAAATGTGCATGAAGTATCATCAATAGTGCCACATTTCTTGTACTGTGGAAAAGCCTGAAATACTTGCCAGCACCTCATTCAGTGACCAGCACCAATCAGGAAAATGATTCTCCAATATCAGAGAGATCATTATGGATGAGACTCATGCCATCAATCAAATAGCTCTGGAACTACCATGTATTCTCAAGGTTATGGCTCAGTAGGGAAATTATTCCTCCAAAAAGCGTGCTTGGAAGGCTTCCTTGCTCCTAATCTTCATTAGCCAGATACAGAGTTGATACATGGAAATCTAAGAGAGTTCAGTGGAGGTGTTTGTTCTAAAGGAAATAATTATAGTACATTTTTTGGAAGAGCTGATTCCTACAAATCCAGATTTTGTTGTGAATATTTAGATGAATTTTTTGAAACTAGAGTTGCCAGTGGACTAGTTAGCTAGTTAAGTTTCCTCATAACAACACAAGTGGTTCTTTAAGTTCATTCACTTAATGAAATTGTAGGGGATGGCTATACCTTTAAGACCTGGGACTGCTGGCTGCTAGCCACTCCCACCTTCTCCCTGGGTCTGGAACCTCCCCCAACCTCCATCAGCCAGCACATATCTCCTAATGGCGTCGAGGACCGGTCCTGGGGAGACTGTGGTCTCCCACTCTACAGGAAGTTTCGTGACATCACTGTGATGGACATGCTCACCAGCCTATCATTAGCACCTGGTCAGTCTCTCCCCCTCCCTCGTCATTACTGTTATATAAACCCCTCCCCGAATAAAACTTTTGAAAGTTGGTAGTCCATCAGATGGCTCCCCGAAATCTCCGTGTCCAGTGTCTGCTCTTAAACGTAAGGGGGGCTTGGGACAGGGGGGGTTCCTCGATGGCCCTACTCCATCTCAGCTTAGTCTCAACTGGGATACACTCTGCCCTTGCGCCAGCAGGAGTAGCATTCAGAGCAGTCTCCCCCACAATTTATGTAGTCCGACAATGAAATCTTCTTTGATGATAGCAAGAAGATAAGTTGTTTTTCATCACATGGCTTTGTTTTCAAGGATTTTGTACTATATGCCTTTTGCATATGATATAGGAGGAAGCGTTTTTAATATTTTAATGGTTTCCAACCAGGTCAGGTGCAAAGAGGCTCTAGACACAGGAAAGTGCCTTTGCCAGGTGAGGACAGCTATGACATGACTTTCTGGGACTTTGGCCAAGTTGAAGAGTAGAATGTACTCTCTTATCTATAAGGTAGAGACCCCCAAGGCATAGAGAGTCCCACATCCAAGCAGAAAAACTCACTTTAAATTCTCCAGTATCAATTCAAATCCAAAGCCTGTTGCTGTCCATTTTTGTCCCCTGCTATGTCTCAAATCCTCCACCGCCTCCCCTCCCATCCATGTCCTCAGCTCTCAGCAGCACAACATTTCCATGAAACAGCACTCATGTCCTTCCAGTGCCCACCACATGAACCTGTCCCAGGGATTTCTCACCAGCCTGGGAGCCAAGGTGGGTGTCCAGTGATCATAGCATGCATCTGGATGCCTCAAAGCATGGAGCCCAGTGCCCTACAAATTGTTTACTTTCCAAACCACAGTTGCTACAGTCCATGAGAAAACTTGTCAAGCTGCAGGGTGCAATAAGACAATAGAGGTTTGCTCTGATACTGTAATGGCTGTCTTTGTGTTGTGCTAATTGCTTGGCCCCAAATGCTGGTTTGGCTCAACAGTCAGAGAAAACGCCTTGCTTTTGCTCTCTCCGGTCTGCTCAATGTTAGATAAGCCTACAGGACTCTCTTTTCTTAAAATGATGCATCTCAGGATACACTATCCCATGTGGTCACTGAAATATAAGAAGCCTGCTTGGACAACACAAATGCATTTCAAAGCTTCAAATAATCACTACTTACCTATAATGAAAAAATTATTAAAGGCAAAATAAGGTAAAGCAATTTGGCATCATGAAGAAGACTTTAATTGTCCTTAACATTTACAAGTTTAGTCCAAATAAATTTGTACATAAAGCACTCAATGGCTTCAGGACTGTGGAGAATATATTAACCCAAGTGGAGTAAGTGTTTCCAGTACTTGTATAACCACAAGACAAAAAAACTTTATGCTTCAGCCTCATGACTTTCCTGTGTTCACTTACAGTCAACTAGGAAGACTGACAAGTGCCAGGACTTGACCTACATAATGGGTCTTGATCCAATAAACTGTGTTCAATGATTTCTCCAGTGGAGTGGCCAGGCTCTCACCAGACACTCAAAGCTCTTCCTTACAGCCCTACAGGGACAGCTCTAACTGCGTCATTAATACCACAAGTTCAGCAGCAAGGACTCAGTTACCTATAAAAAATACACTTTATTGACAAGGATTATTTACAAAGAAAGGGGTATATTTAAATATAGGAATGTGAAAAAAAATCTGGGAACATGTCTAAAAGCTAAATTAAGCAGCCACCCCCCCCCCCAAAAAAAAAACAACAAACAAACAGGGAAGCCCAAGCAGAAGGCAAGGTATCTCTTTCCAGGACAGAATTCTCATATAGCACATGACAACCTTGATTACCTGGAGGAGTTTTCAAATGAGGCTTGAAAGAGTTATACACACAAGATCTAGAAAGTTCCCTGAAATAGAGTGTATGCATTTCCATTCATTGCCCATATGGCCAGAAGGAAGCAAAAAATGGTGGTAACTTTTCCTGATTGGCCATCCATGAGGTTATTTCAGTAGAACAGATGGGTCACATTACTGTTTCCAATGGCTTAAGGAACCATGCACACCTCCCAGACAGTGACTGGTGAATGAAAGGGGATTTTGTGATTAAGCTATGCTATGCTAAGTCAAAAGTGACTGTGGATTTGGTCATCGGACCTCTGTATCTGCTCACTGTCTCTGCATGTCAAAGTCTGGACATACTAGGACTTGAGCTCTCTGTCTAGTGTCAAAAAACTGAAGTCCAGGGTCTGGCATTCTCTTCTGGAGATCACAACTCTTCTTCTAGGCTCAAGGACTTGAGGCAGAATTCTGTTCTGTTAGGTCATAGGAGCAAATTTTCTGTTTCTCTGCTGACTGTCAGCTTTGGGCTAATTTCAGCTATTAGAGCCTGCACCCACTTTTTGACGTGTAATTGTTACAGCAAAGAGGACCAGCAAAGATCAAGATCAATTTTTGAGAAGATAGAGGGGTTTATTGCTGGCAAACCCAACCCAACTAGTGCCAGAAAGGAGTTCAGATGTCAACAGAGGGGAGACTCAGAAGTTTTATACAAACTGGTCATGTACAGAAAAATAGGCAGTTATACAAAAGGTTGGGCCTGACGTAACGTCTGACCAGGTGGGCTGTTCTTTTCTAGTTGTACAGAAAACATGACATACTGTTACTACCCCTTCTGTATTATTTTATAAAACAATTCCTTGTAGGCTTCTTCCTACCAATGCACATACTCTTCCCCCTGCCCCCAACCCACATTCCAGCAACAGCCCCAATGGGCCACATTCTAGGAACTGGATGCTGGGAAGTGCCTTTACCTAGAGGGTTAACCTTATCTACTTCATAACCATTTCAACTTCAAAGTCACAATGAAGAATCCCCCTTGCATTTAATTCCTCTCCCACTTTGAATCCTTATTTATTTTTTTTTTTTTAGATAAAATCTTGTGTCTTTCATAGACTCTCTTGATTCAATCAGGCCTATCCAGAATAATCTTTTCCTAAAATGAAATGACTTGAGACATTAATTGTATCCACAAAAAAATCTTTTCTTAGACTACCTAAACTAATGGCTTATTGGATAATTGAGTGAAATTTGTTCGAGTTTGTCTTAGAAATCTGCCTGCTAGGTCTTTCCATTTCTTTATGAATGGGTTAATGTCATTCTTTCCAATGGAAGCATAGAGCTCCACTGTGTGTGCGTGTGTGCGCGTGTGTGAGTGTGTGTATTGCATATCTTGACTATGGTAAGTGATGCTGCAATGAACATGGTTGTGTTGGTAGCTTTAGTGTGGCCTTCATTGTGATCATTTGGGTAAATGCTCAGAAGTGGAATTTCTGAGTCATGAGGGAACTCTATATTTAGTCTTTTGAGGAACCTCCATATTGCTTACCAGAGTAGTTGAACATGTTTACACTCTCTGCAACAGTGTTGTAGTGTTCCTTTTTTGCCAAGTCCCTGCCAGCATCTCTTGTTATTTTATTTCTTGATAATGGCCATTCTAACTGATGTAATGTGGAATCTCAGTGTTTTGACTTGTATTTCTTCTATGACCTGAGATGAGCATTTCTTCATATGTCTATTGGGCATTCTTAAAGACAGAGGTCCCTCTACAAGTCTTTAGCTCACTTATTAATGGGGTTGTTGTTTCTCTGAGGATTTGTTTTTAAGAGATTTAATTTTTTGAGCTTTAAGTATATTTTAGAAATGAGTCTATTGTATGGGTAGTGAAGATATTCTCCCAATTGGTGGGCTCTCTATTTATCTTTGAAAGACCTGGAAAAATTATATTAAGTGAAGCAAACCAGGCCCAAAGAAACATAGTTTGCATGGTTTCCCTCATTTATAACAAGTAGAATATGTCTATAATATTCTTAGCAGGGGATCACAATATCCCAATCGCTAAGTGTATAGGATCATATATAATGAAGCGTATCAAAATGAACTCCAAGAATTGGAAACATGACGATCTTTTTATGTACTGTATGCAGTTATTTCTATTTCTTCTTTCTGTTTTAGTTTTCTGTACCATTTGTCTTGCATATAAGCTTATCTGATCAGTAGAAGGGAAAGGGAATCAGAGAAACAGCAGGACAAAGGATGAACTAATGCAACAATGATACTCACTTGACATTGTATTGCAAATTAACTATAAAACTTGGGGCGGGGGTGGCAGTAGGGGTAAGTGGGAGAAAATGAGGGAGAGGGTAACAGTGTTTAAAAAGAAATGTACTCATTACCTTACTTTTGCAACTGCAATTCCCCTGTTCATCACCTTTACAATAAAAATAAAATGAAAAAGAAATCTGCCTGCCACAACTGCATATATTCCTCAAAAGCTTTGAGATATCATCTGAATATGACAATCAATCTGAATAAGTCACTCTTATGAAATTCTCCAGGAACTGAACCTGAACCAAATAAATGTGAACCAAGTCGACCCCTAGGGTTGCAGAACGATAGGCCACCACTAGTTCTGCGCAGTTATAGCTGATTTCATTGCTGAGAATAAATGCCTCCTTAAGGAGCCTGAACTGAACATTCAGCACAGAGACTCTGGGTTAAATTCATCCAAGGCAAAAGGAAGCTTAAATCCCAAGACAGAATGATATGATTTCAATACTTTCTTCACTGCTCTATAAAAGAGAACCAAACTCCTTTCTCTGTGGATGGGCATAAAGATATGCTGTCTGAGAGGATACTGACTGGGTTGTGGAGGCAGCAGACACAGTTAGTTCCCCACCATCCTGCAGACAGCCTGCTTAAAACCCTAAGTTAAGTGGGAATGGCTGAGGGGACACTTCATTCTAACTCCAGGGAAGGATGCTCTAGAAAGGCAATAGGCCAATCTTCAGGTATAGAGTGCCCAGGAATCCGTTAACCTAAGAAAAACCAAACCAAAAGAACCAAACCAAACCAAAAAAAAAAACAAAGAAAAAAATATTTTCATATATCTCGGGGGAAGAAAATTAAAACCATTAAGAAGAGTCTTCCTCCTGCTTTGCTGTTCCTCATTGAAGTTAGCTAGGTTTGGACAACCTACTGAGTTCCTTGAAGTGCTAACCATAGGAATTCAGTCTGGCCTGGTCTAAACACTCTCTCTAGAATAGCTTATTTTTCTTCATTATGGGTATCAAAATGGACATTGTAATAGCTCTTCACTTCTTCCCCAAGCCGAGAGATTATTCATGTATAACCTGTGTGAGTGACATCAGCTACTACCTCACCTACACACCCTGGCTGCCTGCTAACCAGGACCCGCCTACTCCTTCATTCAGTCCCCAAACCCAAGCATGGCTAGAGAATAAGGATGGGAGGAAGGCCAAGACACAGGAACCACAATGAAATAACAAATAGGAACATAGGAGGGAGGAGCCAAGAAGAAATCAGGGTGATAGCCTAGAAATCTGAGGGCCAACCATGGTCATTGAACTTCTTGTGTTCTATCCAAAGCAACCAGAGGAATCATACATTTTTATTTTTCCTTTCGAGGGGAAGCTGATTGGAGATGCTCACATCCATTTATTTGGCTGGTACTCTACCACTTGATTCAAGTCTCCAGATCAGCCTTTGTTGGTTAAAAGTTTATAAAGACAGCCAGGAACTAGTGGCTCATGCCTGTGATCCTAGTTTCTCAGGAGGAATGTCCATGAGACTTTTATTTCAAACTAACCACAAAAAGCCAAAGTAGAATTGTTGCTCAATTTGGAGAGCAATAGCCTTGAGCAAGGAGCTCAGAGACAGTACCTAGGCCCTGAGTTCAAGCCCCAGAACAGGAAAAAAATTAAACGTCTACAAACACATTATAAAGACACAGTCACAGCAAGGTACAAAAATAGGTATAAAATTAAAGATAATTCAAAAGTTATAAGATAATGACTAAGTGAGGTGGCTTTGGGAACAGTGAAGACAACGGAGCCAAACTTTGAAGGGGATTTTGACAAGATGCTGGAGCAGAACTCGTGAAGTATTTTGAAAATAACTGTGGAATAAATGGTGCTATTCTTTGGGAGGATTAATCTTATGGTACCATGGGGTCAGTCTAAAAACTGTAGGTTATGACTAGAGATCATTGCACTAATTAGGGGAAGAAGTAATACAAGCTAGTACATAGTTACAGGAATAGGAGAAAGACATGAGAAATGTTGTAAAGAAGAACAAAGGGTTGCTATGCAAGTGTAAAATATCCATAGTCATGTTAGTGTATAGGATGCTAATTTGTTGTAACTAAATAATAAATTATGGGGAAATATCTGTTACAAGAAAAGGGAACATCAACATTATTGACTTTCACTATATCTAAATAATGATGTCTCAAATAGAGATGAGAAGGGAGAGAAAAAAAGAGATGGTGAGGGAGAGATGAGCACTGATGTCCTTGACCCTCAATGTAGGGCCAAGAAATGCTGTCCTATCTGGTAAAAGAAAAAGCAGACATCTAGGCACAGAGACTCACTGAAGTTCTGGAGACGATCATGAAGAAAATAGTTAATACTATGAAGGTGAGGGAAAACATGGGGGAGAGAGGAGGATGTCACTGGTACAGAAAAGCTAAGGATATGGGCAAACAACCTTTAAAGTGGATAAATTCAGAAAATAATACAGAAGGATATTGTTTAGAGCTAGAAATGTTGTCATAAAGGCGGGGGGGGAGAGAGATGATGAGCAGTTCTTGTTTGCTGTGTTTTGTCTCAAATTCTTCTACAATGATTGACTTTGAACCATGTGCTTACATTACTTTGATTGAATTTAAATTAAAAGTAAAAAAAAGCTAGTTGATGAGATTTGGCATCTGTTTCAATGAGGTTTGACTGGTTTCAACATCTGATTGACTGGGAGTTTAGTGAGTGAAACTTCTTGTTTGCTGAGCCATTGAAGATCAGGGAAGATTTAAAGCAAGGTGAGATAGGGAGTTTGGCCCCACACATAGATTTTAAAAGTTAAAGAGGGTCTTAATGCAGTTGTGGGAGATGCTATATAGGACCAGAGTCAAACATTAGAACTGAGCCAGAGAATCTTTCACTTGGAGAGGGTAAATTCAATGTTTATGTGAAATAGTGGTGAAGAAAGCAACTTGCTCAGTGTTTCAGGTCTGATAACCCAACCCTCATGTTAAAAAGGACCCAGAATCATTCCAGAACAGCTAAACTAAAGATAATCTGGAATGCCTCATCTTATGTTCTCATCCCTACTGAAATGCAAAGTTTTGCCTATTTAAGCTAATAGAGAATACAGGAGCAGAGAGGGGGAAAAAATGAGTATGGTGGGGAGTGGAATCTTTTATATTTTGAGTAAAGATTGAAAAATTATAACCTTATTTATAAAGGAGCATCTATTTTGAGTCATCTTGGAACAATACCAAATAAAACATAAAAATGATCAGAGAATAGAGAAGCATCAAGCAGTAGCCTTAGCCAATATTTGACAGGTTGTAAAACTAATCTTATTAAGCTATTCAAATGGCTAGGAACTAAATTTCTCTCTTTGTCTTTTCCTATTCTCTCTCTCTCTCTCTCTCTCTCTCTCTCTCTCTCTCTCTCACACACACACACACACACACACACACACACACACACACACGCCAGAGAGCACACAAACTCACATTGAATCCAACCAATAAAATGTTTTAACCAATCAACAGAACCTCTTTGTTGCTCTGGAACTAAAACGGTCCTTCATTGTTTAAAGAAAATATGCAAGATAAAAAACAGATAAATTCTTCCAAGTAAGGTTACAATGACCAAGTCAGCTCCCTTCTAGGTAGTAGAATAAAGAGTCAGTTTTTTTTAGGTTGGACTGCTAACAGTTTTTAAGTCTTAACTCTTTGCTTTCCTCTCTTCCCCCCCAAGCTGCACAATATGATGATAAATCCTGAATTCTCCTTCCTCTGGTCATGGTGAAGATCAAAGTATACAGTCTATCCTAGTAAAAGTGGAAATTCTCACCCCAAGGGTACCATATTGTCTATGATAAAAACCAAAGTCACCCACCCTCATTTCATTAACTGTTTTAACGTAGCTTGGGCACTGTCCTGAGTTCCAGAAAGCCTCATTGTGTCTATGTTCAGCTCCCCCATGCTATCTTGCTAGATATGGGTTAATGCTCTGTCTGGAGCTGGGAATTAATCTTGTTTTCCACAGGGCAAATATAAAACAAGAAGATTCCCATTTCTGTCTTGATAAATGACAAAACAATAATAGGAGGACCAACCCTTCTGAATAGGGTTTTACGTTTGTCAATTCATTTAATCTGCATGAAAATGCCATGAGATGTGTAGCTTTACTACTAACTCCACTGTATAATTGAAGATGCAATAATTTAGAAAGGTCGAACAATGTGTGCAATGTTTCATAGTCAAGAAGAAGGAAAAGATGATTATACAAACTTTACATTTAATTCCTTATTGATCAAAACTCTGCCAATTTTATATAGTGCTTAGATCGAGAGAGTCATGCTAGAGTTCAGGTAAAACATCTTATTCTTCACATTCAATGTGTGTAAGAGCAGGTACATCTTAGAATATACATTCACTTATTAATAATTCTACAAAAAGCACTAGTCGAAACCATGGACAAGTCAGCTGTAAATGGGAAGCCCTTAGAGTCCAAATACCTACGTGTAGGCTTCCTTCACTCACACATCTAGGAAGAAAGTCCCATGTGGAATCATCAAAGGAATGTATTGGCATCCATTCAAACAGTTGATGGTTTAATGAATGCCCACAAGGAAATAACTGGGAGTAATGAAACCTCCTTGTCAGGAACCCATCAACCGTCCTTTATACTCAGCTCTGGCCTTCTTCATTCCACTTAATTGTATCTCCCAGCTCCCACCACCCATTTCTATTTGTTATTTGTGCTTTCTGGTTGGAGCTGTAATATGGGAAATGGAGATAGAAACAGTAGACTCACAAGGGAAAATATTAAGTGGAAATTTTATCTTTAAATTACCATAATACTAGATGATAAATGAGTTTATGCAAAAAGATGCCTACTCTGAAAGTGACATTTTTGCATCTTACAATTAGTTTTTGGAGTGGTTGCATGTGGTCCCGAGTAGTTCCAAAGTGCAAGGATGGTATTTTCATAAATGTCAGTTTTACTTCTCTCTCTGCTGTGAGCTCACATAGTTTTTGGATCCAAGTACAAATATGCAGAAAAATAAACTGGACATACACAAGTGAGGCCACTTAGTGCCTGGAAAACCTGCAGAACTAACCTCTCCTAGCACTAGAGGATTTTGATTATGTGTGGATTAGAAGGTCCAAAATTAGGCCTTAATAACTTCCCTTGGGAGTGACTTAACTTCAGGACAGCCACTTCCTTGCTACATGATTCATATTTTCTCTATTTTCAGTTTCACCATCATGGACTATTCATTAGGCCTGACTCAATCAGCATGTTTTTATTGAGAATACTTGCTACATAGGAGGAAAGAAATATTTATGCTCCACCCTGAAGGCTTATGGAAAGACTTAAGGCAGACCCTTTGCCCAGGACAGTAAAGAACTGAAATCAAGAGCAGTTCATAGGCTATGACCCCAGATCATCTCAAAATCAGTTACCAATTTCAGCTGCATGCATATAAAAGCAAAGCTATCCATTCCTACTGACAAAAATACCTACACAATCATAAAGTGACATCCTTCAGTGTAGGATGAAGAAGGGTGCTATGAGTCAATGAGTCTTTCTCCCTTCTGTGTCTGACGTGAGTTTTGAAAGCAGAACATAGGTAGGGCACTGGAAAAGAACTGGATGGAAAGAAACATTCCCGACTGTCCTTCTGGCTTTGTGATCAAAGAATGTTGACAATATCTGGAGCCAGAAGCACAACAACCTTTCTAAGACATTCCTTTCCTGTTCAATTATTTTTTTTTCCAAAATCATACTAAGTGAAGTGACCCAGACCTAAAGAACCATAAACATTATGGCTTCCCTCATAGGGAATAATTAGTACATATCTAGGATAGACATAGCAGAAGAGCACAACAGCTCAATAGCTATGCCCATATGAACGTATAAGATAATGCTAAGTGAAATGAACTCCATGTTATAGAAATAAGTGGTGTATCATTGCTGTAGTTAATTTCAACATGCCATGGGAAACTGTACCTTTTGTTCTCTCATGTTCCCTTCCTGTGGTTTTACTCCTGTTATTATTATAACTGATTTTAGTACCCCAGATAATGTATAGACATGCATTGGAACTGAGGAAGGGAAAAGGAATACCAAAAATGAGAGATAACGATAAAAAAGACAAACCATTGCAAAAGTGATACTTACAAAACCAATTGGTGTAAACCAACCATACAACTCATGGGGGAGGGGTTGGGGAGAGGGGAGATAGAAGAAAAGTGAGGGAGGAAGTAACAAGTTGGATAAGTATTGTACTTGCCTTACATATAAAATTGTAACCCCTCTGTACTTCACTTTCACAATAAAGAAGAAAAAAAAATTTAAATTTCAATGGATTCTTCCAAAGATCAGTTTTTAATTGTTATGAATTTGAAGTTATTTAGTAGGTCATAGATTCCCATTTAGTCTATTGTAGGAAGATTCCTACAGGAAACTATTACAATTCTTTGTTGTTAAACAAATAGTGTTCTATATCTCTCAGGAAACTGTTAATATGATAGGTGCAGCTTTAAGGTACTAATTATACTAAATAGCAGGGCATAGCTCAAAATAGAGGCCATATTTCTAATGTAGAATTCCCTAAAGAAACATTAGATATTTTACATGCATTGATTGCTAGTTAGCATTAGAAAGACGTTTAGGCGATGACTCCACCAAAGCTATGACTGTTTGCATTAGCAAGAAAGCAACATAAGCTAACTGATAAGAATGCAGTGATATGATGCAATTAATACAGTTATGTCTGTTAATTAGTATTTTCCAGCTGTCAAAAGAAAATATCTGTTAGGAACCAAACTTATATTCCTGGTTAAAAATTAGAATCCATCTTGTAAAGCTGTGATGGACCTTTCTTTGATCTAATTAAAGGGAGAGTTTGCATACTTAAAACTTGTGCCTCCCTGACATAAATTAACATATTCATAAGTGAGATAGATGGATATTTTGCAATTAACACAGGACAACCGGAATAAAGCCTAATTAGTAAACATGCTTTCTTTATTAACTTGCAGGTCAAGCTCTGTTTTATTATAAACCAATAGTGATAGAACAGAGTAACTTTTTCAAAGAAAAAATTGTTGGCTCTGAAATTATGTGGCTCTCTATCACAGAAATATGATTTGTTTCTTCACTTCCAGACACCTGTTACTTCATAACCAGAAGTATATACAAACTGCTGGGTTTTTTAATGCAAACTGGAGAATTTCAACCTTCAATAGATTTATGAGTTTTCCAAAAGAGCCCAATTTTGCACTTATAACCATAAAGACATGTTTTTTTTAACCCTGCCTGTAAACAACAAAGACTTTTAATCCTGGTGGACATATTTGCTTCAAGTCTGTGTGGCTAAAGTACTTACTAGATACATTTCTTGGTTAGGCGTTCAGTATAAAAGAAGCAGCCAAGCCCAAACTGTGCACCAACTGTTAACACTTGCAATGTAAGCCCTTGATTACATATTACAGTTGATGTAGTTTGTCCAAACAGTTTCCTCATTCAACCTGCTAGCACCATTCCTCACCTACTCTTATCTTTCTCTGTTTCAGAAGTGGAGGAATCCTACTGAAATCAATGCACAGCATAGCATATAGGTATGCTTTTCACTCCCAGAACTTCTCAGGTCCTGATTCTCTGCCAGCACAAGGCATCAAGGATGCAAGTAGAAACAAATAGCTAGGCTGTGGCCTAAGATAGTCTCAGAGAAGAATGTAATATAAGACTGCCAAGGTTATCCCAAGAATATGTAGTCTTGAGGATGCTACGAAACACATACACAGAAGCCCAACAACTGCTCACCACTGTTTATTATTCAAAGTTCTTTGCTTTGCACTGAAGAACCTTTGTTGAACTCTGAGCCCAGAATGTTTGTTCCTTCTGCTGGCCTTTTATAAAGATTATTCTTTTCTAAATTCTTCATGTTTCCTATTTCGTGTACCACTTATTTCCTTCCACATGTGACACTTTTCCTATGCAACATATTGTTTCCAACTGCTTTTTACTTGATAAGATTACCTTCTTGCTTGTACTAGAGAGATAAGGAATTTGACACTTCCAGTCCACTACTAACTGTGTGACCTTGGAAACGTGTAGGCTTTTGTGTGCCTAGTTTCTTCACCTGAGCAATGAGGTGAAGAATTGTGTTTCTCTTTAGCTAATATATTTGAGGGATTAAATGAAATGCCTGGCATTTTGTTATTCATATTATTACAGGAAATGGTCAGGTGCCTTACAGTTGATGACTTTTCATTTTCCAGTATATTGCTATTATTGACTAAATAATTTCTGGTTTGATATCACATAGGTGTGTTGGAGTAGAAAGGACCAATTAACCTGCTGAGTGTCCACTGAGTGTTTTTTCATACTCTGTGTTGAGCTTTGGTGCAGACATTCATTACACATTTCATTTTACTTGTTAGATGCAGGGAAACAGAGCAGCAATGATGGCATCGAAAGCACCAAATGCTAAGGAAGATGATGTATTTGTAAAGTTATTCCAACACATAAGTGGTTGGCCTTATGCTTTCAGAACACACAGAAGTTACTTCATTTAGAAAAACTTCTTTTAAGTACCGAAAATTTTTATAACACAATTTAATTTTTTCCACTTAGTTAGAAAATACTTTCTTTGCTGAAGTTGTCAGCTGCCAATCAGAATATTCTTTTGAAAGTATCTTAGGACAAGGGTCAGGGTAATGTCATACCAAGTTTCTAACCTCTGAACAGACATGAAATATTCATAGATTTCTATTCAGATGTGCTCCTTCCATAGCCTCAACCCTTCTCTTTACATTCCAAATTCAACATGAAAGTTGATCTTTAGGTAGCCAACCTTTCTTGTGGTGTTAAAGGTCAATTAAGACCTTGCTATACTGACAGTTATCACTGCTACCCAGAATTCACTTAATATACCCGGCAATACTGACTATGAATAAATGTGGCTTTAAAAAAACTCACGCAGGTAGAATTTATATGCAAAATGGGAAGAGAGCATCAATGTTTCACTCCTGTTACCTTTATTTATTTGAACAAATGTCATGAGAAAAGGGGTCTTAGACTTAATCTCTCTCAATCAATGTCAGCTACATTACAACTTAATGGGAGTTTATACTGCATAATATTATTTTCTTTGTATGAGCTGTTTTCTGACACCTTGCATTTAGTCAAATGATTTGTCCATGTACGTTTTGCATGAGGACAAATAGTTTCTGTTTGTATTCAGAAGGATAAGGAAGCAACTCTAAAATGCAATGTCAACTGGTTCAGGCCCAGATGTCAACAGGAGTTACAAACATGTACAAAGAAAACCTATCTGAATAGCAATAGTGAGACGAGGGATAAATAAAATGCATATTTTATTATATCTA